>NC_064851.1:97479793-97779793 GCF_024139225.1 Suncus etruscus | reverse complement strand
CAGTCATTTTCTATTGTATTTTACTTAGCACAATATCTCATAATAGTTTTATATTGCCAGAAATTATGAGTTCGTTCTATTTTATAGTTAACATTATGTAATATATTTATAAAATGTAAATGTGAAAATATATGCATACATCTTCTATCATTATCAATCATGGACACTTAGAAAGCACAAAGTTCAATTCCATATCTGGCTAATATAAATAATGCTGCAATTAAAACAGGGATGTTAGAAAGACATGATAACATATTCTCTTTTTTTATATATATTTTCAGAGATATTAAACATATAGAAGTGAAGAAAGACTAGTAGAAAATAGGTAGATGGTATCATGGAGAATTAATGACTTGTTCCTGATAGTCATAATTCCACCCAGTTATTTTGAAAATTATAAAGCATACATAAAGAGACAGTCTCTATTTCGGATAAATTTCCTTTCCAATGGCATTTACTGTGATCAGATGGTATTTATCCTCCCACTTATTTTGTACATACACTTATGTATTTTTCTTAACCTTTATAATAGTGTCAAATTTATATCTTTACAAAATTTGAGGAAAAGACCTTAATTGAGATTTATATTGGTTCTCAACTATTCATTAGTGAATTTTCTATCCATCTAGAATAGGAATTCTTTTTTTTTTTTTGTTTGTTTGTTTATAATTTTTTATTTAAATACCTTGATTACATACATGATTGTGTTTGGGTTTCAGTAATAAAAGGAACACCACCCATCACCAGTGCAACATTCCCATCACCCATGTCCCAAATCTCCCTCCTCCCCACACGACCCCTGCCTGTACTCTAAACAGGCTCTGCATTTCCCTCATACATTCTCAATATTAGGACAGTGCAAAATGTTGTTATTTCTCTAACTAAACTCATCACTATTTGTGGTGAGCTTCCTGAGGTGAGCTGGAACTTCAAGCTCTTTTCTCTTTTGCGTCTGAAATTTATTATTGCAAGAATGTCTTTCATTTTTCTTAAAACCCATAAATGTGTGAGACCATTCTGCGTTTTTCTCTCTCTCTCTGACTTATTTCACTCAGCATAATAGATTCCGTGTACATCCATGTATAGGAAAATTTCATGACTTCATCTCTCCTGACAGCTGCATAATATTCCATTGTGTATATGTACCACAGTTTCTTTAGCCATTCGTCTGTTGAAGGGCATCTTGGTTGTTTCCAGAGTCTTGCTATGGTAAATAGTGCTGCAATGAATATAGGTGTAAGGAAGGGATTTTTGTATTGTATTTTTGTGTTCCTAGGGTATATTCCTAGGAGTGGTATAGCTGGATCGTATGGGAGCTCGATTTCCAGTTTTTGGAGGAATCTCCATATTGATTTCCATAAAGGTTGAACTAGACGGCATTCCCATCAGCAGTGGATAAGGGTTCCTTTCTCTCCACATCCCCGCCAGCACTGCTTGTTCTCATTCTTTGTGATGTGTGCCATTCTCTGTGGTGTGAGGAGGTATCTCATTGTTGTTTTGATTTGCATCTCCCTGATGATTAGTGATGTGGAGCATTTCTTCATGTGTCTTTTGGCCATTTGTATTTCTTCTTTGTCAAAGTGTCTGTTCATTTCTTCTCCCCATTTTTTGATGGGATTAGATGTGTTTTTCTTGTAAATTTCTGTCAGTGCCTTGTATATTTTAGAGATTAGCCCCTTATCTGATGGGTATTGGGTGAATAGTTTCTCCCACTCAGTGGGTGGCTCTTGTATCCTGGGCACTATTTCCTTTGAGGTGCAGAAGCTTCTCAACTTAATATATTCCCATCTGTTAATCTCTGCTTTCACTTGCTCAGAGAGTGCAGTTTCCTCCTTGAAGATGCCTGTAGTCTCAATGTCCTGGAGAGTTTTGCCTATGTGTTGTTCTATATATCTTATGGTTTGGGGTCTGATATTGAGGTATTTAATCCATTTGGATTTTACCTTCGTACATGATGTTAGCTGGGAGTCTAAGTTTAATTTTTTGCAAGTGGCTAGCCAGTTGTGCCAACACCACTTGTTGAAGAGGCTTTCCTTGCTCCATTTAGGATTTCCTGCTCCTTTATCAAAAATTAGGTGATTGTATGTCTGGGGAACATTTTCTGAGTATTCAAGCCTATTCCACTGATCTGAGGGTCTGTCCTTATTCCAATACCATGCTGTTTTGATAACTATTGCTTTGTAGTAAAGTTTAAAGTTGGGGAAAGTAATTCCTCCCATATTCTTTTTCCCAATGATTGCTTTAGCTATTCTAGGGTGTTTATTGTTCAAAACAAATTTCAAAAGTGCCTGATCTACTTCTTTGAAGAATGTCATGGGTATCTTTAGAGGGATAGCGTTGAATCTGTATAATGCCTTGGGGAGTATTGCCATTTTGATTATGTTAATCCTGCCAATCCATGAGCAGGGTATGTGTTTCCATTTCCGCGTGTCCTCTCTTATTTCTTGAAGCAGAGTTTTATAGTTTTCTTTGAATAGGTCCTTCACATTTTTAGTCAAGTTGATTCCAAGATATTTGAGTTTGTGTGGCACTATAGTGAATGGGGTTGTTTTCTTAATGTCCATTTCTTCCTTATTACTATTGGTGTATAGAAAGGCCATTGATTTTTGTGTGTTAATTTTGTAGCCTGCCACCTTGCTATATGAGTCTATTGTTTCTAGAAGCTTTTTGGTAGAGTCTTTAGGGTTTTCTAAGTAGAGCATCATGTCATCTGCAAACAGTGAGAGCTTGACTTCTTCCTTTTCTATCTGGATTCCCTTGATATCTTTTTCTTGCCTAATCATTATAGCAAGGACTTCCAGTGCTATGTTGAATAGGAGTGGTGAGAGAGGACAGCCTTGTCTTGTGCCAGAATTTTGAGGGAAGGCTTTTAGTTTTTCTCCATTGAGAATAATATTTGCCACTGGCTTGTGGTAGATGGCCTTAACTATATTGAGAAAGGTTCCTTCCATTCCCATCTTGCTGAGAGTTTTGATCAAGAATGAGTGTTGGACCTTATCAAATGCTTTCTCTGCATCTATTGATATGATCATGTGGTTTTTATTTTTCTTGTTGTTGATGTTGTGTATTATATGGATGTTAAACCATCCTTGCATTCCTGGGATGAAACCTACTTGATCGTAGTGGATGATCTTCTTAATGAGGTATTGAATCCTATTTGCCAGGATTTTGTTGAGGATCTTTGCATCTGCATTCATCAGCGATATTGGTTTGTAATTTTCTTTTTTCGTAGCATCTCTGTCTGGTTTAGGTATCAGGGTGATGTTAGCTTCATAAAAGCTATTTGGGAGTGTTTCCCTTGTTCAATTTCATGAAAGAGTCTTGCCAGGATTGGTAGTAGTTCCTCTTGGAATGTTTGAAAGAATTCATTAGTGAATCCATCTGGGCCTGGGCTTTTGTTTTTGGGCAGACATTTGATTACCATTTTTATTTCATCAATGGTGATGGGGGTGTTTAGATATGCTAAATCCTCTTCCTTCAACCGTGGAAGATTATAAGAGTCCAAGAATTTATCCATTTCTTCCAGGTTCTCATTTTTAGTGGCATAGAGTTTTTCAAAGTAGTTTCTGATTACCCTTTGAATCTCTGTCATATCAGTATTGATCTCTCCTTTTTCATTCCTAATACAAGTTATCAAGTTTCTCTCTCTCTTTCTTTGTTAGGTTTGCCAGTGGTCTATCAATCTTGTTTATTTTTTCAAAGAACCAACTTCTGCTTTCGTTGATCTTTCGGATTGTTTTTTGGGTTTCCATTTCATTGATTTCTGCTTTCTGCTTCGTTATTTCCTTCTGTCTTCCTATTTTTGGGTCCTTTTGTTGAGTACTTTCTAGTTCTATTAGCTGTGTCATTAAGCAACTCAGGTAAGCTCCTTCTTCCTTCCTGATGTATGCTTGCAAAGCTATAAATATTTCTCTCAGTACTGCTTTTGCTGTGTCCCATAAGTTCTGATAGTTTGTGTCTTTATTGTCATTTGTTTCCAGGAACCTTTTGATTTCCTCCTTGATTTTATCTCGGACCCACCGGTTATTGAGTATGAGGCTGTTTAACTTCCAGGTGTTAAAGTTTTTCTCTGAGTCCCTTTGGAATTCACAAATAATTTCAGAGCCTTGTGGTCAGCGAAGGTAGTCTGCAAAATTTCTATCCTCTTGATATTATGGAGGTATGTTTTATGTGCCAGCATGTAGTCTATCCTGGAGAATGTCCCATGTACATTGCAGAAGAATGTGTATCCAGGTTTCTGGGGATGGAGTGTTCTATATATATCCACTAGGCCTCTTTCTTCCATTTCTCTCCTCAGGTCTAGTATATTCTTGTTGGGTTTCAGTCTGGTTGACCTATCCAGTGTTGACAAAGCCGTGTTGAGGTCCCCCACAATTATGTGTTGTTATTGATATTATTTTTCAGATTTGTCAACAGCTGTTTTAAATATTTTGCTGGCCCCTCATTGGTGCATATATGTTTAGGAGAGTTATTTCTTCCTGCTCTACATACCCCTTGATTAATATAAAATGTCCATCTTTGTCCCTTACAACCTTCCTGAGTATAAAGTTTGCATTATCTGATATTAGTATGGCCACTCCAGCTTTTTTATGGGTGTTGTTTGCTTGGATAATTTTTCTCCAGCCTTTTATTTTGAGTCTATGTTTGTTCTGACTATTCAGGTGCGTTTCTTGTAGGCAGCAGAAGGTTGGATTGAGTTTTTTGATCCATTTAGCCACTCTGTGTCTCTTAACTGGTGCATTTAGTCCATTGATGTTGAGAGAAAGAATTGTCCTGGGATTTAATGCCATCTTTATATCGAAATTTGGTGTGTCTTTTGGGTAGTCTTGTCTTAGATTAGGTCTTTCAGTTTTTCTCTTAAGTCTGGTTTTGAGTCTATAAAGTTTCTGAGCTGTTTTTTGTCTGTGAAACCATGTATTCTTCCGTCAAACCGGAAAGTGAGTTTTGCTGGGTACAGTATTCTAGGTGAAGCATTCATTTCATTCAGTCTTGTCACAATATCCCACCACTGCTTTCTGGCATTTAGTGTTTCTGGTGACAGGTCTGCTGTAAATCTCAAGGATGCTTGCTTGAATGTAATTTCCCTTTTGATCTTGCTGTTTTCAGAATTCTGTCTCTATCTGTGGCATTTGTCATTGTGACTAGGATGTGTCTTGGAGTGTTTTTTCTGGGGTCTCTTTTGGTTGGTACTCTTCGAGCATGCAGGATTTGATCACATATATTCTTTAGCTCTGGAAGTTTCTCTTTAACGATGTTCTTGACCGTTGATTCTTCCTGGGTCTCTGGGACTCCAATGATTCTTAAGTTGTTTCTGTAGATCTTACCATAGACTTCTATTTTCATCTGTTCCCATTCTTTGACTAATTTTTCCATTGTCTGTTCATTTGCTTTAAGTTTTTTTTCCAATCTCTCCTGCTGTATGGAATTGTTATGTATCTCATCTTCCACAGCACCAAGTCTATTCTCAGCTTCTTATACTCTGTCCCAGAGCTTATCCATTTTGTCATTCACTTCGTTTACTGACTTTTTCAGGCCTGTTAGTTGACATGTTATTTCAGTTTGGAGTTTTGTGATTTCTGTCTTCATATTTACTTGATTCTTATTAGTGTTCTGTTCCACTCTATCCATGGTTTCTTTGAGTTCTTTGAGTATCTTCCATATTGCTACTCTAAAGTCCTTATCTGAGAGGTTGATTAGTTGGTTGGTCATTAACTGGTCATCAGAATTGTCATCTTCATTCTCTATGTCTGATGCTGGCCTGCGTTGTTTCCCCATTGTCACACTTGTATTGTGGGTTTTTCTACGTGTTGTGTTGGTATTCATTGGTTATATGATGCAGGCAGCACATTCTCTGGCTCCGCCCTTTCTGCATGGGCCGACTTGCCTCCAAGGTAGGGGAGTCCTCCGTGGATGAAGCCTCACACAGGATCAAATCTTAGGCCCGAGCACGCAGCAGAGAAGACAGTCTGGAGAGAAATTCTTGCTTCTGTGATCCAACACAGTTCTTAGTGTGTTTTTTTTTTTCTTCTTGTGATGGTGTGCTTTTTTAAGAAAGAGCGCACAGCTGCGTAGTGAAGTGGAGCTAAGTGCCTTCTGGAGCCTCTTTTCAGCCCACTCTCAAGAGGTTCACGCAACAGGATAGTAGAGAGACACACACAGGCAGCACTCACAGTTTTTCACAGTTGCAGGCCCCACTGGACAGACGTAGTTTTCACTCGCTCGCTGGGCAGCTTCAGAATGCTGTATTTTTGGGGTTCACTTCCCAGGACTCTGAGGAGAGCTTCAAGAATTCAGAAAAGGCAGGACAGGGCTCCCTTCAGTTCCTCTGTTTCCTCAGAAAAAGCACAGCCAGGTGGAGACTCTGCAGGTAGAGCAATCAGCACTCTGCCTGGAAACCCCCACATCCAGCCATTTCTTACTCACTCACTTGCTGGGTAGCTTCAGTTTTTTGGGGGTTCGCTTCCCAGGGCTCTGAGGTGAGCTTCCAGAGTTCAGGAAAGACAGAGAAGAGTAGGACAGGGCTCCCTTCAGGTCCTCAGTTTCCTCAGAAGAAGCACAGCTGGGTGGAGACTCTGCAGGTAGAGCAATCAGCACTCTGCCTGGCAACCCCCACATTCAGCCATTTCTTACTCACTGGCTCGCTGGGTAGCTTCCGAATGTAGTTTCTTTGAGGTTCGCTTCCCAGGGCTCTGAGGAGAGCTTCCAGAGTTCAGGAAAGACAGAGAAGAGTAGGACAGGGCTCCCTTCAGGTCCTCAGTTTCCTCAGAAGAAGCACAGCTGGGTGGAGACTCTGCAGGTAGAGCAATCAGCACTCTGCCTGGCAACCCCCACATCCAGCCATTTCTTACTCACTCACTGGCTCCATGATTACATATTCTCATAGCTAAATAGTATTGCTTATAGATGTACATTTTAAGGAATATTATCATCAATATAATATAAAATGAAACATGTATATATAACTATATAACTTATTTATTTACTAAGTTTTTTGGACTCTTGTGTTGTTTATTGATCTTGTCTACTATAGATAGATGTTAAATGAGCATAGGTGTATACACATATACATATGCTTAAAGTATTTTGTGTTTTTTTAATTGATACATAGATTTGGAATTTCTGGATAATACTATAGATCTGTTTTGTATCGATAAATCACCACATTGATTTCTCTAAATAAATGAACAGTACACTGAACCCATCTACACTGCCAACATGCAAGAGGATTCATTGCTAAGTTCTGAATTTTCAATCACTTGTCAGTCTATTTTTATTCCAATTCCATGCTGTTTTGATTAAGATAACCTTATAGTACAGTTTCAAGTCAGATATTTTAATATGCTCAATTTAATGCTCAATTTTTTGTTCTCAGTATTACTTCTATTATTCAGAGTGTTTCATTGTGGTTCTTTTTATGGGAGGGTGTTTCCACTAGTTTATCTTTCAGGTTTTCTTATTCTGCTATATATTTTCTCTTTTGAATATTTTTAGTTGAGCAATTGTAGCTTAAATTTCTGTTGATACTTTTATTTCCTGTTTATCTTCACATTTTAATGACCATAGTATATAGCCATAGTCCTGTATTTTTCAAGATGTTATTTCGATCCACTAGTGTCAGTTATTTTCTATATCTTAGTGTCTCATGTTCTGGGAGTAAAGGGGCTAGAGATATGCATTCAAGCAGGTCTTGTCATTAATCATAGAATTTATAGCTATAGGCAGAAATTTAAGTGGATGTGGGATGCAAAAGTTGTCTCAATTTTGAATATCTGCTTGTTACCTATTGTGGCCTGAGATTGGGGAGGTTTACATGAAGGATAATCATGGTAACTGGGAGCTGATAATGTACAATAATGCCTGGAAACTTATGACAACCTGGATATGAAAGGATATTGGGACCTCAAACTCAGCTGGAGATGGAGCATGAACAAATGCTGACCTAACTCTTGGCCAGCAGTGGTGCACAGCAGACATGGGACTCCCATGGTAATTCAACATGCTTTGAATGGTTAATAGTATTTTATATGTTCAGTAGTGTGGTTTCTTTGTTATTTTAGTTTTTGGCCACACTTGGCCATGCTTAGACTCTAATTTACATGCTCATGACTCTAATTTACTCTTGGTAGGCTCATAGTATCATAGGGGATTTAATCCAGATTGGCCACATTCAAGAAAAACACAACCCAATGTACTCTGTCCCTATATGTAGCTTCTTTTCTACTCGTAAAATGTTTATTGTCTGGGATTACATATATTTATCTGCCTGAAGAAAGCACCTTTGATGATTGTCTGAGCGATTGATCAGCAAGTAGCTTTTCTAGCTCAGCTATATATTGGGTGTAAATGCAACATTTCTCTGGTATTTTTGCCTCAGAATCTGTTATTATTATGAAAGAGAATTAAGGGCTAGAGTGATAGTATAACACATAAGGCCTTGCATGCCACCAACATAAGTGCAACCTCTGAAATCCCATATGGTTTACCCAGCAAGACTAGAAATGATTCCTGAAGAGTGCAGATCTAGACACAACCCATGAGTATTGCCAGTGTTACCCCAAAGCAAGCAAGCAAACAAACAAACAAAAAAGAATAAGTTTTAGGATCAAAGATATAGTAAGGAGTGGTTTTGCATGTGGCCAACCTGATTTCATTCCAAGCCCAATATATAACCCTTTGAGCACTGCTTGAGGTCACTGTTGAACACAGAAACAAAACAGGCTTGAGAACCACTGAACATCACATTCCTCTCCCCAAATATCTTCCCACTGAAAAGCTAATGAGTTCTATGTGGTATCCACTGATACTAGTATCAGCAAGACTGAGAGTGGATATCAAAATAGTCTGTCAATGATTCTCACAATTGTTTATAATATATAGTCTTGTTCCTATGAGAAGTATACAACTGTTTTAAATACAGAATTCTAAACATTGGGTTCTGGGTGCTTGGTACACAACTCCCTATCCCTCACTCATTCCATGCCTCCTTCTGGGACAAAGATCTCATACCTTAGATTGCAGTTTATTGCCTGGCATGTTTCTTTTTTGATGATGAGATAATCTCTTTAAACTCTCTGGAGACTGTCTATTTTTCCTTTGCAGTGGACACTTTGGTGGTATTTGTAGTTATTTTTATCTGTAGAATAATTTAGGTTTTAGTGTAGATTTGCTATGATATTAGAAGAATGTAAAACATAACTTTTCCTTGTTCATTTATCTTATCTCTGGTCTTGTGTTCTACTCAGGTGTTCTGCTTAATTGTAGATGGAAAATTCTTCTAAAAGTTTGAGTACTAGAAGGTACTAATGTACTAATTTTTACTAGTGTAAAAATAGTTACATTACTATCGTGCAAAAACAACTCCTCATTTTGAGACTTCACACAAGAATTTTATCTTTAGCTACCCTATGAATCTGAAAAAAATGTATTATATAAGTTTATGAGGCTGAAATTCATCTGTTTCATAAATTATACAAAATAGTTCATACCTTTAAGTCCTAGAGATTGTGTTGTCATCATTGTAGTGCTGATGAGTGGGTTTTAATGTTGCCATGATTTTGCAGGATATTTTATTTTCTCTAGCTTTTGAAGTTCATTAAATTAGTAACTCCAGAACTCCAGAGTTCCCCACTACAGAAGATGAATGGCTAATCATAGCCTCATATGTAAAATAACATTAACAAAATAGCAGTGTATACCAAATATTCTTTTTATGATTTGAAAAGCAGTTGAATGATAAATGTGCTTATACAAAAACAGGGAAACACATGCATTAGATTGATTTCCTATACATGGATGTCTTGGAAACTATTATGCTGAGTAAAATAAGTCAAAGGGAGAGAGATAGACACAGAATAGTCACACTCATCTATGGGATTTAAGAAAAATAAAAGGTAGTATTGTAATAATACTCAGACACAATAGAGATGAAGGCTGGAAGGACAGGCCCACAATATTAAGCTTACCACAGAGTGATGAGTACAGTTAGAGAAATAACTACAATAACAGCTATCATAACAATGTTAATGAGTGAGAGAAGTGGAATTCCTGTCTGCAATACAGGCTGGGAGTGGGGAAAAAGGGAGATAGGGAGCATTGGTGGTGGGAATGTTGTCCTGGTGGTAGGGAGTGTACTTTTTTTATAGCTAAAACCCATTTACAAACATGGTGCTTAAATAAATGTTAAAATAATAATATAGATATTTTTAAAAAGAGCTCTTGTGCAATAGGACAGAAGAAAAGAACTTGTTCCCAGATCTGACCTGCTCCAAAGGTCCTATCCTCTGCATTACAAAGTTTTGAGACCCACTGTGGCCTATATAATCAAGATGTCTTCATTCTCTTATTTACTCCCCTGGAAACACAGCACAAGTGGCTGGATCTCCAGGATATCTGTCATCACCCACGTGGGTTCCCTCTTATCAACAGAGCACAGTCCCTGCCATACTACCCAAGTTAGAGCTAGCAAGGTCCAGCTAGTGCCAGGAGGAGCAGTCAGAGTTTGGAGGCAGACAGGGTCTGTCAGAGGAGTCCTTTAGGAGAGGACAGCCAGAATGTAGCAAGCATCTCAGCTCTGGGTTCAGGTGCCATGGCACTGCTGTACCTCTGTGCCCAGCAACCCAGGGGTCATTTGCTTGCAAGGCAAACGCCGCTTTACTATCTCTCCGGGCCCACTGCTTGACCTCTTGCCTTTCTTTCCTTCTCCTCCTTGTTGGGCAGAGACCACCCTCACTACCCCCTGGGCTTCTAATTCACACCCTGTGTTGCTTCCAAACTTCCGTCCTCACTGCTTTGTGAACCCATAAATCTTAGGTCGCTTCTGTTGTTATGAGGAAGAGACCTGTAGAAGAGTTTGTTTGGGGCTGGAGTAATAATAGTACAGCAGGTAGGCCCCTTACCTTGCATTCAACCGACTTGGGTTTGGTCCCTGGTATCCCAAATGTAATCCCAATCCACCAAGAATGATTCCTGAGTGCAGGGTCAGGAGTAACCAATGAATTGACAGCTCATCTTGTAAAAGAGAAACATTTTCTGTGGTTTGTTTTATTAAAAAAAAATAGCACAGAAAATAAAGATAAGTGAAAATAAAAAAAAAAAGATTAAGCCCACAGTGTTCCATTTGTAATTGTTCCATGCTCCTTGGATGTGGTTTCTTAAAATTGTATTTCTGGAAAAAGGAGATAGACTAAGATACTATAAGAAACTAGAAATATACGAAGCTTTAATTTATTGACTAATTTATTTAAAAATATTGTCTGGATAGAGAAAATATTGTGAAACATCTATTTGATATAGAGCCTATATAGCTAATTACAAAGGGTGCTGCAATTCAACATTAAAGCCAAAAAATTAATTGTCAAAATATTTTAAAAATACCTTACTAAAGTTAAATATGTATATATACACATAAATGTAATATCTATGGAAATACAGCATTTCTTGCCTTCCATATGGAGCAAGGCATAATTTCAGCACTACCTATGATTTTCAAGCACTGACAATAATGACCTCTTACTTAGCAGAGGGCCTGGAATAAAACTTGAGCACCTCCAGCTGTGGCTGACAAACCAAAACTAAACAAATAGACAAACATGTTTTGTCTATAACTCCAACTGTTCTGTGAAAACAGTTCTCTTAAAAATCATCCAGAATTGGGGCCGGACAGATAGCATGGAGGTAAGGCTTTTTCCTTTTATGCGGAAGGTCATCAGTTCGAATCGGCTTCCCATATGGTCCCCTGTGCCTGCCAGGAGCAATTTCTGAGCATGGAGCCAGGAGTTTCCCCTGAGCACTGCTGGGTGTGACCCAAAAACCACACACACACACACACACACACACACACACAAAATCATCCAGAATCAACTAGCTGACAGATATAATGGCTGTGATATTTCCTCACATTTTTCTCAAGTATTTCTCAGACATAAAAATTCTAATTTCAATTAAATTCTTCTTCTTTGTGATTCCATAACACACTCTTATTTTTTGTTTGTTTTGTTTTATTTTTTGGGGTCACACCCAGCAGTACTCAGGGGTTACTCTTGGCTTTTTGCTCAGAAATTGCTCCTGGCAGGCTAGAGGGACCATATGGGATTCTGGGATTCGAACCACTGTCCTTCTGCATGCAGGGCAAAAGCCCTATCTCCATGCTATCTCTCTGGCCCCTCCTTAACACACTCTTAACAACTATTATGTAGCAGACACATAATACTAGATGTATTAAAAGTGCATAATACTAGATGTACTAAAAGCATAATGATACAATTTTTCCAAGGATATTCTATGTTCATGATACTATGCACATTTATGCATGGTATATAATAATAACTATGCAATGTATATTCATTCAAATTTTATTAAAAATTAAACATAGGTTAAATATATTTGTTTCACACGAAACTTAAATGAATCAATTGCCCATTTTAACAATTATATTCAGAATAGCATCCTTGACCCTAATTAAGTATAACTTAAACAATATTTAAAATAATGTTACCTTTGTTTTGACTCTTTATTTCTGTCAGAATATTCATATTCTACACAAGATTATCATATTATATAAATCATAAACATCTGTCAAAGTCTCTGGAATGCTATCTCTTCAAACAATTTTATTTCTGAAATTTATGACTGGAAGCAATTTTTCCCTCTCAACTTCCATAAATTAAAACAAAATCATAGATTTTATTCCTTAGAATGATTCAAGATTTACACACCAAAAAATGAGCAGATGTTAGAGTTCCTATACACTCTGTCATTTCTCATATAGATTTCACTACTATAAGCATCTATAGAAACATTAAATTATTGTGATACATATTTTACAACTGATGAAGTTTGATGCATTATTATTAACTAAAGTACATAGTTACATTAGAATTTATCCTTTATTATTTATTTATTTATAATTTATTATCATAGGTCTGGACCCAATAAATATAAACAGAATACTTGCACTTTCCTAAGTTTCTATGATATTTTAATATACCTCTTCTTCTTAGCCCCAAGTTCCAGCAATTGAAAACTTTCTTTACTGCCTTTGTAGTTTTTTTTTCAAAAATGTCATATAATTGGAATTATAGACTATAGTCATTTTAGAAAGGCTTCTCTTTGAATGGAGAAATCACACCCAATGGTGTTAATTCTGGAATTAATTATGGATCTATATTCTACAGTCACTCCTGGTGGGCTCAAAAGACCTATGAGTTGCTGGGGCTTGAACCTGAGGCATTACACATGTAAGAAAAGTGTCATAACTACTAAACTACCCTTTTGGCCCCTAGCCTCTTTTGCTTAGAATTAAAAGTTCTTCCTTTTTTCACCCATAGCTTTATAGCTCTTATTAGAACCTAGTATTACTTATATGTATTAAAACATTTTATTCATTCACCTACTGAAGAATAATTTTGTTGCATATATGTTTTAGTGATAGTAAATAAAGCAACTATAAGAACGGTGTATAAATTTTAATGTGGATATATTTTAATTCATTTTGGTAAATGACAAATTATTGGCCCAATTAATAAAATTATATATAGATTTTAAAAGAACTGCTAGACTAGGCCTATAACATTTTTCATTTTCACCAGCAGTGGATTAACTATTTTATTGCTCCACATTCTTCTCAGTATATTATGCTGTCCATATTGTGGATTAAAGCCATCATAATAGATATGAAATGGTATCTCATTACTATTTCAATTTTCAGTTAATTAATTTTGAGTTAATTTTTGAAAGGTATAAATTCTTTGGCCAGATTGATTTATTAAGCATCTTTTGATGTATATATTTCCCATATGTATATCTGCATTTATTTCCATATATATATAAACTCTTTAGTAAGGTGTTTGTCAGATCTTTTGCCAATTAAAATTTTTTGGCTTGATCTTTTTAACGTTGAGTGTGAAGCATTCTGTATATATTAAATATAAGTTCTTTATCAAATAGATGTTTCACAATATTTTCTTAGTGCCTTGCCTTTTAATTTCTTTAAGAATGAATTTCAAAGAGATCATTTTTAGTTTTAATCCAGACCAATGTACACATAAATTTGGCATAATAGCTAATTTCAATTTCAGCTGAATTTTTTTCTGTCATATATTCTAAAACATTTTTGTGTGTATTTATCATTTTTAGATAACGTTTGAATTTGTTTCTGTAAAAGGTATAGATTCTTGTCCAGATTGGCTTATTTGATTTAGTTTTTGTTTAGGGGATACAACTAGTGTGCTCAGGGTTTACTTTGCCCTCTCAGATCACTCCTGATAGTGTTTTGGGACAACATAAAACACTATTGATTAAAACAAGTTTGGCTATGTATGAACAAGTGAAGAATCCACTATGCTATCTCTATGATCCCCAGATTTATTTTTAATCACATATATACAGTTGTCTCAAGATTATTTGCTAAAAACCTTGTTCCTCTTCCACTTTTAGTGGAACTTTAGTTCCTTTTTAGAAATCAGCTTATTTGTATGGATTTATCTATTTTCTCTATAGCTCATAGTACTTATAATACTTGGTGTTTACTACATACATTGTGCTATTTTTGGGGGGGCCACACCCGGCGGTGCTCAGGGGGTTACTCCTGGCTATCTGCTCAGAAATAGTTCCTGACAGGCACGGGGGACCTTTTGGAATGCCAGGGTTCGAACCTTAGGTCCTGGATTGGCTGCTTGCAAGGCAAATACCTCTGTGCTATCTCTTTGGCCCCCATTGTGCTATTTTTTTAACTTGGCTGACCAACATACCTGATGAACTCATATCTCAAAATATATTTGAGGATAGGATATATAATTTTTTATATCTTCTACTGCAGTTTTTCAACAATAATATTATATAATCAAATGTTCTACTTTGTACTTGATAAGCATATAGAAGTATTAAACAAAATATTTATATATGCAGAAATTTACAGATGAGTTTTTCAAATATTTATATTTTTAAAAACAGTAAACATGTTAGATCCTCTGTCATAATTGGAGCAGTGAAACTATCAAGAAAGTTAACAAAGGCAGAGGTCACTTTAGCGATAAAATTTATGAAGCCTTATGTCAGAGAGACCAGTAAGAGAGAGCAGTAGGGGAAAGAGAAAGAGACAGAACACACAAATACAGGAAAGATTTGAAAATACAATTAGGAAAATATTATGTTAATATGATATTCATATTAATATGTTATAGTATAATTGGAAAATAATATTACTACTGGTCTCTCTGACATAAGACTGTAAATTTTATCACTAAAGTGACCTCTGCCTTTGTCAATTCTTTTCTTGATAATCCCACTTCCTATTTCCAATTTGTTTACAGAGTGATTCAGAACCCTACTTAAATAAAAGAAGTACTCCATCAGCCTGTGGTATTGGAAAGCAAATATGATTCTTGTCAGAGTCATATTATGGTAGTTTTTAATTCTTATAAAAATATTATTTACCAAAGCACAAGGAAACCCCAAATAGACATGATTCAATAGTTCAGAGCATCTATGTTGCAAACATAGAGGCTATGAATGATCTCTGTATTGCCCATCTTTGTGTACTTAGCATATTCTTTAAACATTTTATATGTTAATGTTTATGTTATTTTTTATATATTTTTGATGCTATATATTTATATGCTAACATTTTATATGTTGACAAGGTAGTTTCAAGGTTATTCAATCATACATACAATAGAAACAAAATAGCCTACATTCCTACATTCCATCTAACTATCCCTAATACATGTAACAGATACAAAGATTAAGAATATCGTGCATGCATGTTGGCCAAATAAATACTGGTACTTGTTTTGAATATATAATAAACCTAAAGGACAAATTATTTGAGTGATAATAGTCCCAAATCTAAAGCTGGAAAAAGTTGTAGATTTTGTCTATGTAATAGAGATGATCTGAAATGAATAATGTAAACTGTTTTTCTATTCTGTTATGAATTTAATTTTGATAAGAAATTAAAAAATCTTTTAAAATATTTATATGCTTATAAGCACCCCAGATTTTATTAAAATACCTTTTATGTTTATAATGTGTACTAAGATTCTGTATTATCTATTAAATTCTCATTAAGTTTCTATAACTCTTTCTGTGCACAGTGGTCCAGCAAATGTCCAGGTAAGTCTATATAGGCTTATATATTTTTTTCCTATTAAAAAACATGATTTACAAAGTTGTTATTAGTATGGTCATTTCAAGTATTTTATATTCTAACATCAGTCTCACTCACTACTGGTATGTCCTTCCCTCTACCAATATCTCAAGTTATCCCCTAACCTGCTCTTTTAGCAGAAGCAACATAATTTGCTTTATATTGTTAGTTACAACATATATCTCATAAGTTACTGGAGTTATTGGTTTAGAACTTGTGAACTGTTCACTGCTAGTTATACCTTCTGTATTATTGCTTTCACTTATTGAGCTTAGTGGGCTTCTATATAACTTTCCCAGGGAGGCTGATACTTTAATTCAAAATATGTTTTATCATAGATTATTACAAAATTTTTCATTCTAAAATAGGAACAAAATACTTTATACTTTTTAAATTAAAATTTAATTTTTAATTATAATGAAAGTTATTAAATTAACACTTAATTGACATATACAAAAACTATAATTGAGAAGCACTACTATAAAACCCTCAGTAATTGATAGAATTTTAGATTCTTAAAAAGTTTTATAAAGAGTACTAACCTTGTAACCCATAAATGTATGGTTTCAAAGATTAGATTCTCATTTCAGCCTTTGAATTTGATAAAGAAAAATTGCTTACTAGAATTCATTATTTTGCATATCTCTTACTTATGTAAGGCTAATTAAATATTACAAGGGAGTAGAAAGTATTACATAAAGCAAATAATGAACTTAAGCATACTTATATTATATTAGCAAGATATTATTTGCATTAAATTAGCAAAATACAGCTGATATATATTAATATATTATCAATATATTCTATTTAAGGAATGTCTTTTTATTAAAAATTAAATCACCTTTTTTAAAAATACTTTAATGTTGACCACATGGACTGAAAGAATTGGAAAAAATTGAACAATATTGTAGTTTTCTTAAAAAATAATTTATTTAAGCATCAAGGATACAAAAATGTTCATAGTTGGATTTCAAGCATCAATATACACTACCCTTCATGAACAATATTTTAGGGACATGATTCAATGCTAATGGCAAAGGTGGTTGAATCTGACATTATCCGTCACTCCTTTCAAAATAGCACTTTTTCTGTTCTTAAATGCCTTCAGAAATGTTATGTGATTCTTTATGTAAAGTGAATGTTATATTGTTTGTACTAACATAAAGTGGCAGTTTGCTAATTAGCATAAATAGTGGAAACATCATAGTTACAGGTTATAGATAACCAAGGTATGAGTGTACTTTAGATCTATTTTCACAGTGCTGCAGGATTTTAAAATCATGAATGACTATTTTCTTTAATTTTATGTTTTAACTAAAATGTAAAATAATTTCAATTAATAAAATGGTAGATTAAAGTATGGGAAATATTTTAGACATTTGCATTTTGAAGAACTAAATATTCATTGACATCTATTTTTTAAAAAATTAGATATGATATAAACTCCAATTATAATAAAATAAAACGTGTTTCAAGAATATTGTTGAATTTATTTTAGTTTGGGGGAAAATATATCTGTTTTGTTTTCCATTTAATTTTTGCTCTAAAATCTATTCATTGATCATAAATAATTGAATTGTGAATTGATTGAATTTATTTTAATTTAAATTTCTGAGGTGGGGAGGAGATTTGGGACATTAGTGATGGGAATGTTGCACTGGTGAAGGGGCATGTTTACATGACTGAAACCCAACTACAATCATTTTGTAATCAAGGTGTTTAAATAAAGATATAAATTAAAGAAAAATAAATTTCTGATTAAAATTTTTATAAGTAGTGAAGACTATGCTTAATATATTTTGCATTAAAACTTATATGCGTTGCCTTAATACATAATTTTAAAGTAACACTTTAATATTTAAAACTTCTCAGTATATAGGCGACACTGACTATGTTCTTTCATGATATTTGTCAACTTTAAGAATTGTCTTTGCACTTTGTATTAAGCTTTTGCCCCACTATTCTAAAAACAGTTGTTGTTAATCTAAACACTTTGGGAAGAAAAACTGTCCTTGTTCATTACATGTAATAAAAAGGAGATCTGGGAAGTTTTGTCATTCAAGGGGTGCCTGGCTCCACCCTGATCTTTGTCTTGATTATGCATGTGGTGGTTCTCTTCCCAGCAGAGCCCATTCCTCAGCTGCTCTGCTACAAACTGCACAGATGTTTCTCCTATTGCTGCTACATCTGATTTTTCAAGCAGTTTCATAGACAGATATTTCCAGATGTGTCTCCCCATTTCTTTGGGTAGAGCTTTTCTCCTTACAAAAAGCAGATCATGCTGCTGTTCGGGCTTTTGATCTATTGACTACAGAGAAAACAAACAGCACTCCATTGATGTTGGTGTTTTTTGGGGGCTTTGTCAGTAGCACACTCAGTAAGTGTCCTCTTCATTCTTTGAAACACTACTGGCAGATGTTTTTCATGGTCTTCTCCACCCAACAACTTTAATTCTCACCCTAGCTCCTCCTTCCAGGGGTAGGGAGGATTAATATAATCCAGGCTCTGTTTTCTCTTTATACTTACTTAAGAACTATCTTTACCTGTTGTTTTTGGTTAATGGTTTAAAAAAGCAAAGTAGTACCAAATTAATATTTCATTAATATATTTTACTAATAAGATATTTATGAAAGGTAATGCATATTGATATATTGTGTACATATGATATGCATATACAAGTGATATTTTGATTTCAATCATTTACTTAATTTTATTTCCCCATATTTAGAAGAAAAATTACAAATCCAGACAGTCTTGTTTCTCAGTCTATCCACTCATCTACCCACCCACTCACCTTCTGTATTTGCCTTCATCCAGTATCTAATAATTAAAGCCTTGCTAGGTAACCAATATTGAGGACACAGTGACAGAAGATTTTTGTAGGCTATAGAAAACAGAGATTTTTTTCTTGAACTTTGCAAACTCATGACTTAATGATATTGGTGAATATAGGAAATGTAGTATAAGTTCTTTGTGAGCAGTACAAACAGAGCTCTGAAAAGATAAAAGGATGAAGCAGTTGGATGTAGCACATGATGACACTTTTAGCATTGTTAAGGTTTCAATAAAATTTAGGACAGGGAATGAATAGCGAGTGGCTCAGAGGAGGCCTTCACTGTCGTGCAAACAATAGGCATTTTACAAAACAATAGTAAGGGCATGTTTTCATTAGCAATTTGAGACAGAGTTAAGGAACATTTGGAATCTTAACATTTACAGAACCAATAAAAATAAAGTAGCTCATTATACACAATGATTCAATGATAAATATGTAGGTAAGTAGAAACATTACTGTCCTATTGCAAATTTCAGTGTATGCTATCAGGTAATAAAATAAATAAAATAACTAATGAAAATTAAAATATTTTTGGAAAAAAAATTTATATCTGCAAGGAAATTGCATCTGCTTTTTTGTTTGAGATTTGTTTTTAAGTTATACTAATACAATTCTGGCAGATCACTTCATGTAGAATGAGAAATATGCTTTCAAATGAAAACAAAGACTAAAAAAACGTAAGATGTAGTATGGAATAATTTGCACTTCTCTGAGGCTAAAGAATTATCACTATTGGAATGGCCAACTCTAGGTCAGCAAAGTGAGGAAAATAGATCTGAGACAAGATAATGCATTTTGAAATGCTGAGTTACTGAGCTACCTATTGCTTTATGAATATATGGTGGTACAGGACTTTTCTTTTGAAATTTTATTTTTTTGTTGAATGCCATAAATTACAAAGTTACAAGGTAATCCATGACTGAGCTTCAGGATGACAAAGTTTCAACACCAATCCCCTCTCCTGTGTCCAGTTCCTTACAATAGTGTCCCCAGACTCCTTCACCACTCTACTTGCACTTTGCCTGCCTTTATAGAGGATACTTTCTTCTTTTTTCTTTTCTTTTTTTTTTTGGTTAAAGTACTGTTACTGATAATGACGTGCATATCTCTTTACCTCTTTACAGCATGATGTCCTCCTTATTATAGAAAACGGTGCTTTAATCAGAGGGAGAAAGGGAGATAGATTTAACTTTTACCTCTGCATCCAGCCTCCTCATTTTCTCAATAGTTCAAGTTATTACTCTTGAAGCCAAATAAATTAAAAATCTGTTACTTGGTGTCTTTAAGATGATGTTGCAAGTGTTCTAATGTCATTGAATATGTAGTGCCATTCATTGCATGTTTTAATCCTTATATGTGGCCATTCATCTAGTCTATCATAGATTCATGAAATAGTTGTAAATATGACACATATTAGGATATAGAGAAAATGCAAAATATATTTTTTTTTTTTTGGTTTTTGGGCCACACCCGGTAACGCTCAGGGGTTACTCCTGGCTATGCGCTCAGAAGTTGCTCCTGGCTTGGGGGACCATATGGGACACCGGGGGATCGAACCGCGGTCCGTCCAAGGCTACCGCAAGCAAGGCAGGCGCACCTTACCTTTAGCGCCACCGCCCGGCCCCGCAAAATATTTTAAAAGAAATAACTTAGTGTATATTCAACATACATAAATATAATCAATATTTAACTTATGTAATCATTATCATTTAGCTTGTTTTCATATCTCATACAAGCAATTTTTTGAATAAATGTACATTACAATATTTTATCACTTGTCTCCTCTAAAGAAAATATGACTAAGATGGGAGAGTGTTCTTAGTACAAAGTTTACAATACAAGAAGAATATTACTTATTTAGTATTCATGAAGTATTATTACATATGCTACTCATAGTATTACATTGAGATATATGTAGTAATTTAATATTTATTATAGTGTAATATATATATGATCTGTATATAGTAAATTAGCATATCTGTCCATAAAGTATGTCTTGTGATGTGTTAAAAGGTCATACATTTATAAAAATTTCTGAGGTTGTTTGTCATCAGAAACCTAATTTATCCTGGGTTATAGAGTATGTAATTATCCCATGTTCAGTAATTTCTACAAATTTGGATAATATTAGCTTTATTTTTTGTTTGCTAACTCTTAGCTGCTTCAACCCAGAGTTCTCTTTGTGGGGAGGATCTAATTTAAAGACTCGGTTTTTAAATAAAAATTTACTATATAAATTAATAATTCATTAATAATTATTGAATATTTTTGTAGGCTTTTTAAGTTTTAATATTTTGTCTATCTATTTTGATAGATTGTATTACCTAGAAATTTAACTATTTTTCCTGAATTTCTAAAACTATGAGAAATAGGCAAATAAATTTCAGCTAGCCTGGTTACAATTCACAGAAAATATGAAATTGCTTGTTTTTTTTTTTATTTTTTATTTTGGTTTATCTAGACCCCAAAATAGTGCTCAGGACTTGTGGTCCTAGTAGTTCTGGGTAAACCAGGAGATCAAACCTGGAACTTTCATATACAAAGTAAATACTCTATCCCTCTGAACAATTCCCATAGACTACTCTTTAATTTTCCTCCCTCTTTCTTTTGGTTTTTGGGTTGTCCTTGGCATTGTTCAGGGGTTGCTCTGGTATTGTCCTGGTAGTTCTTGGAGGAATATGTAGTGCAAGGGATGAAACCAGAGCTTCCCTCATGCAAATCATGTGTACTTCATCCCTTGAATTATCTTCCTGGTCCTGTTTTCCCTCTTTTCTAAAATACAATTCTCAGGCTAGAATGAGAGTATAGGGTGTAAGACGCTTGACTTGCTTTCCTCTAGCTGGGTTCTATTCCTTTTGTCCAATATGGTATTCTGAACTCATAATGAGTAAGACATAAGCACATCTGAATGTGCCCCAAAAACAAATAATAAAGAAATTCAGTTTAATAGAAGTGAATTAATGCTTATCAAATAATTAACTTTTGATTTCCTAACCTTTTTTATTCATCTTGTTTTAATTATTTTATAATTTCTGTTATTACTTTTATGTCTTTCTTGCTGATACTTTACACAATCTTTTGATAAAATGAATGACTTATCAACTTTGTTTTCTTTTCTTTTCCACTTTCTCTTTTAACACATTTGTGCTGTATATTTCTTCCCAACCAATTATCTTGTACATTTTTTAGATTGTCTGATACTTTAACTAAATAATATAAAAAGTAAACAATAATACATCGCTAGTGTTGATAGTATCATGTCATTGAGCAAGCACCAACAACTATATTCTTCTCTTTAATTTTTAATTTTTTATTTTTTTGGTATTTGAGCCACAACTGGCAATGCTCAGGGGCTACTCCTGGCTATGCTCTCAGAAATCGCTCCTGGTGTGGATGACCATATGCAACTCTGGGGGATCGAACTGTGGTCCGCCCTAGGCTAGCGCAGGCAAGGCAAATGCCTTACTGATTGTGCCAGCGCTCTGGTCCCTATCCTTTAATATTTTAAGTAATATTCATATACAATAAAGTCACCATTTTTAATTTTTTTATCATACATGGCAGTAGTTGAGTGACTAACTCAACTCTATATCCAGGAATCACTTTTAGTGGTATGCAAGAAACCATATATGATGTCAAGAATCAAACTGTTGCCTACAAGTCAAGGACCCCAACAACATGTACTGTATTTCCAATCTCCTAAACTTACCATTTTTAGATGTACTATACTTAAAACTTATCTATGATTTTTCCCAGTGATCATAGTCACAAAGTATATAATAAAAGTATAGAATATTCCAATTACAAAAATCGAGTCATCTACTCTGGATAAAATTCTTGGGTTCAATTATATTTTACATTCATATTTAGGCTTCATTCATAAATTTGCTTGTTTTATTCTTCACATTTCATCTGCTTTTCTTGATGCCCCAGAACTATCTCGAAAGAGATAAAGGCAGCGAATGGGACTTTTATGAGGGAGAGAGTATGCCAAAGGGATAGAAGCATGCAGTATTAAAAGTACCTTCTTTTCTTGAGTGATTTTGTTCATCTTTTTTTCTCCCGGGATCTTATATGTCTTATATTCTTCCTGGCTCTTATATTTCTCCCCTCTCCAGGTGTCTTCTTCTGAAAGTCATATTATGCACATATTTTGGACTTACTTTCCCCAACATTTATTTAGATCTCAGTGAACTGTTAAAATCCTTTACATAAAAAACAGAATTTACTGTTACAGTCAGGTGAAAGTAAATATGGGACCAATTTACACTGGGGTTTTGCTAAGGTGGAATTTGCTGTTCCTTTCTCCAAAGATCCTTCTAGTGTTATATTTCTAGATGTTTGGTTATTGTTTTCATTTTTTGCCTTGAGCAGTTACTCATGGTTTCCTTTATAACTACAACTCTATCTTGATTTTTTGATCCATTTGTTATTTTAAAATGTATTACATTTTCACATATTTGTAAATTTCTCAAGTGTTTTTCAGTTACTGATTTCTGATTTTATTCCATTATGGTCTAAAAACCTATGCTATGATCTTCCTTTTTCTATGTACCTTAAAATCTAAATCTGTGTTTAATGCACTAATCATTCCATACATATTTGTTCAGGATATGGGCCAGTGACACAATAATTTAGTAAATGAATGTACTGAAAACAAATAAAACAATAAAAAAATAAGTGAAAATGATTGTAGTCTATATATCCATTTCTAATGTAGTTATGTGTGTGATATATTATCAAACTGCATTTGAAGCTCCTTAGTGCCAAATCATATAAAGCAGTAAGAGAAACAAGGTAAATATTTTAGATAAATGTGAAATATGTTTTTATCCTTTGCAACTTTTAGAATGATGGCGAAGGTTCCTAGCACATCATGATTACCCAAAGCAGCTTCCAAACCTGGTTAACTTGGTGTTTCTTTCTTAACAAATAAAAACAAGATTGGGAAGAAAAAATTATATTCAATGTTATTCCATATAAACTTAGACTTACCAGACGTACCAAGTCAAATGAATAATATTTACTTTTATTTAAAATTATATAATCCGACCATAGAATGTTTACATAGGAGAATTAAATATAGTTATTATTAACTTATACCATCAGACTATGATTAATGTTTTTTCTGTCCCAAGACCATATTTTTTTCCCTCCTTTTCTCAAACATGCTTGGCATTTAGAAGTTTTAAAGCAATTTCCCCCTTTGGCTTCACCTGGGGTCCTTGCTGTCCCAGAACCTCCTCCTGACCTCAGTGTTGTGTTTTCATTTAAAATAGGGCATGTCTATAAATGTCAGCAATACAGGGCAATTAGAAGTTTGAAAAGGGCTGTAACATAAACCAGCATTATAGTGAAATGGATATTGCCTTAAGCTGCCTGCAATTCACTTGCTGTTGGAAAGACAATATCCTGCCATTCTCCCATGGTGGCCTTCAATTGAACACATTTGGCTGAGGATTGACCTATTATTAAGATAAGTCTCTGCCTGGCTTGAAACAATGAAGAAACACAGAATGAGTGAAGCCAGCAAATTGGGTTGGTAGTTAGCCAGCACTGGGCAGAAATGTGACACTGGATTAGACCTTAATAGCTGTCTGTGGTGCTATCTGTGAAATCCAATGCTGTCCTGACTACCTCGAATTGGAATCAAGTAAGTGCGTGCTGTTTGGGTTTGCCCCTGGTTTCCATGTTTTTGAAGGCATCATCTTCTATGGATTTAGATATGTGTTTGTTATTTTTAACACCACCATCAGCAACAACAAGAAAAGAGCAGTACCTTTGACATTTGCATATTTTGATTCGTTTTAATTTTCTTTACTACCAAGAACCCTGGCCTCCAGCTACTTTTGTAAAGTTAGAAAATGTTATTAGACAAGGCATATCATATTGTTCCAATTTACCCTCTTCCAAACTCGACCTTTGTGCACTCGTAGTGCTTTCTTTGGCTGCTGGCTTGAGGCCTTTTGACACACAATCAGCTGGACTCTGGCTCGCCCCAGGTGACCCTAGAGAAAACTTTCAAACAATATAAGGTTGCCACTGGAAGTCTCTTCGAAACCTGCAAACTTGGTCTTGCCTGAATTCTGGCCTTTAAAAGGATAACAAAACACGAAAGAGTTTTAAGCCAACATGCACTTTTTTTCTCACTGCTATTTACTCTTGGTAGTAACTTTGTTTTTAAGATCACATCAAGTTCATTGGTAAGGGGAGGAGAGAGAAAAAAAGAAAGGGAGACAAATTACTGAATTACCTGTTCTTTTGCTGTTAGGGTGAGTCATTTTAATTAAATCTATCTCTTGTGAGGTGTTGCCATGATCCTGCCTTTTAGTTTCTAACAACATTTCATCTCGTCAAACTCAGCTTTGTAAAACTCATATGTAAAGCTGAAATGAAATGAGGGAATGTAATTGAGTGTAGGAGTGAAACCTATATCATGGGACTGCTTGTAAAAATCAAGGTTTCTATGCAGACTATGAGCTATAGTTTTGGCTGTCTTAAGGAAAGACTTTTAAAAATTCTTGCTGTCAACAGGCTTTTGAGGTTTTCCAGACTTTGGGAGAAGTTAAATAGACCATAAAACATATAAGAAAGTTTGCTTGGACCATGAGGATTTGGAGAAACTAGGAAAACAAGAATGATCTACAAAAAAAAGGTGGATGAATGGTCCGTGCTGTCAATTTAGTTGAAGAACCTATACCATTTTGCTTGAGATAGCTTTAGGGACAGATACTAAAATAACTACTATTCGTTTGATGCTAGTGGATCTGGTGAGTATGTGGGTTAAAGAGCTATCCATGACTGAGCTCGTCACTCCATTGTAGATTCAGCATCAGTAGTTTCTCTTTTCTTTCTTTGCATAATTTTCAACATATAATATATTTATATAATAGAAATAGTTTATATATTAAATAAATATATTATGTATATATTTTAATAAAATATATTAAATATAAATGTTATATTTATATACATAATCAGGCAGGACTGTTTCTAAACAACGAAATGCTTATTTACAGTTAGTTCATAAACACAAACAATTCTCATTAAGTAAAGAAATTGGATCTCTGAGATAATGTAATGAATATCTGTTGTATGTTTCCACATTCAGAATGGTTTCAGCATCACTCAAACACAGATCTAAACCATTACAATTGGAATCATATAAATTAAGAAGTTTTGATGACAAAGCTAGTGTTGACTTTGTCTTGACTATAAATATAGATAATTCTTACTTCCATTTTTATAGCACTTTCGATATTTGCTTCAGCATCTGCAACCTCCACTTTCATAAGAAACTGCTTTCTTCACCTTTATATTAGATTTTATATTCATAAAAAATAGACCCACAACATCCTCTGTCAAGATATTTTCAAAATTTTGAGGACAGAGCACTAATATAACAGGAAGGGCTTTTGATTTGATCTGGAAACACCAAATAGTCCCTTAAGCCCACCAGAAGTGATCTCTGAGCTCTGAACACTACATTATATATGGTCCAACCAACAAACTAACCAAAGAATCAAAATTGAAACAAAACTTTTTAAAAATATAAACCCAGACCATTTTATCCATCATTTATTATGTCCAAAAATGATAGGTTTCTCCACTCTAAACCTAAACTCTCCTTAAAGTACCTGCTTTTTTGCTTCCATCCTATGACATTTCTTTTTTCATTATATAGTTTGGCACAGATTTTTGCCACATAGATCTCACAGAAACTTGGCACACATCTATATTATTGTCAAGGAAAAGTTTCTTTATTTTGGAGTTAATTGAAAACTTTGTAGGTCACAAGATGCAGTAGTTTAGAATATATGAAATTTGGGGCTGAAATTTTCATTCAGATATTAACAATTATATGTTCATTATTTTATTTTATATGCTATAGATATGACATGCAGTAAATGAATCATAGAATGTTAGAAATATCATAGAACTTTTTTCTATAGTAAATTTCACTTTTAATTGAGCAGGGTTTTGAATATGATTTCTGACTTTTTAAAAACATGAATATTATTTCAAAATTCATCATTGTCTTAACAGAGACTTTCAAATAACTTAAAATTATTCAAACCTTGGAGCCCTATTTTTGTTTATTTTAGTCAAAGCTTATCTAACTTTGCTTCTAACTAAAAGGTTAAAAATCTTTGGGGCCGGAGAGATAGCATGGAGGTAAGGCATTTGCCTTGCATGCAGAAAGTCCGTGGTTCCAATCCCGGCATCCCATATGGTCCCCTGAGCCTGCCAGGAATGATTTCTGAG
This sequence comes from Suncus etruscus, assembly GCF_024139225.1. Taxonomy (NCBI): domain Eukaryota; kingdom Metazoa; phylum Chordata; class Mammalia; order Eulipotyphla; family Soricidae; genus Suncus; species Suncus etruscus. Next base: position 97,752,548 of record NC_064851.1, on the reverse strand, counting down.
CATAGAGAAAGGAGTAAACCCTGAGTGCTGCCGGTTGTGACCCAAAACAAACAAACAAACAAACAAATCCTTATGAAATCCATATGTAACTAAATATTTTTTATGGTTTTAACATATAATTTACTAGCTGTATTAAAAAATGCTAACTATGGGCTTTAAGGGCAGCAACTCAAATCTTGATTCAGTTGGTTCATTCTATTTTTTTTTATTTAAACACTATGGTTACATGGTTGTTCACAATAGTTTTTTTTCCCCCACAGATAAAGTTGTTCATGATTGAGTTACAGTCATACAATATGTAACAAACCTTTACCAGTGCACATTTCCTGCCATCAATGCCAACAGTTTCTCTCTAATCCTCCTTTCCCTCTTCCCTCTCACAATCCTCCCCATCCTGCCTTTGGTGAAGACATTTTACTTCAGTCACACACTGACTCACTGATTCATTGACTCACTCATACTCTATCTCTCTCTCATTCACTTACTCCTTCACTTCTCCAACCCCTCTCATTTCTTTTGTGACATTGTGGTTTGTACTACTGCCAATGAATGGGTACCCAGAATAACCTTCTCTTCTCTAACTGCACTTTTTGCTCTTGTGGCAAGCTCTATTCCATGGAATGGTCTTCCTAATTTTCATCTTTATTGTTTTTGGATATCGTCCCACACTGTCTTTTATTTTTCTTATATCCCACTGATGAGTGAGATTATTCTATGTTTATCTCTCTCCCTCTGATAATTTTGTTCAGCATAATACTCTCCATGTCCATCCATGTACAAATAAAATTTATTTTTTTTCCTAATGGCTCCATAGTATTCCATTGTGAGTAGACCAATTTTTTTTAAGCCATTCATATATTGTCAGGCACCTGGGTTGCTTCCAGATTCTGCCTATCGTAAATAGTGTCATCTCTTACTATAAGAGTTTGTTGTGTTTAGTGGATCTTATTTGTCTTAGATTAGACCCTTAAGCTCTTCTTTTAAGGTTGGATTTGAGTTTGTAAAGTTTCTGAGCTATTGTTTATCTGTGAATCTGTGTATTCTTTCTTCAAACCTTAATGTAAGTCTGGCTGGGTGAAGTATCCTTGGTGAAACATTCATTTCCTTGAGTTTTGTCACATTATCCCACTACTGCTTTCAGGCCTTGAGAGTTGCTTGTGGTAAATCTGCTATAAATCTTGAGGATATCTCTTTGTATATAGTTTTCCTTTTTGATTGTGCTGCTTTCAGTATTCCTAGCTGTTATTTTCATCACTGTGACTAATAAGTGCTTTGGGGTGCTTCTCTTTGGATCTCTTTAGTTGGTACTCTTCAGGCATCCAAATACAGTTTTCTTCCTGGGTCTCTGGGTCTCCAATGATTCTGAAGTTGTTTCTATTGGTTTGTCCCAGAGCTCTATTGTCATCTGTTCACTATCATTTTTTTTTTTTGGTCGCTCAGGAGTTACTTCTGGCTACACGCTTAGAAATCGCCCCTGGCTTTGGGGACAAGATGGGGCACTGGGGAATAGAACCGCACTCCGTCCTAGGCTAGCGTGCCCCTGCGCCAGTGCTCCAGTCCCTCACTTTCTTTAAAGATTTTTTTCCAGCTTCTTCCTTTGTATGAAGATGTTATGCTGCTCATCTTCTATATCACTGATTCTGTCCTCAGTGGCTGTTGTTTTGCTGGTAAGGCTATCCAGTGAGGTCTTCATTTCACCTACCATGTTTTTAGCCCTGATATTTCTATTAGAAGTTTTCTCATTTCTATTCTCACATTTTCTTGAGTCTTTTGGGCTATCCATTCCATCCTTTCTCTACGTTCATTGAACATTCATAACATTTCCTCTCTAAAGTTCTGATCAAAAATGTTGAGTGTTGGTTGGGTTTCCAGAACTAGCCTCTTCAGTCACAGGGTGTGGTGGGGTTCTGAATACTTTTTTCATGTGAACTTTGATGTATGGTACTCTTATTAAATGTTGTGGTACATTTCCTTGACTGGAAGAAAAGTGCAGCCATGGAGTGAGGGGCGTGGCTGCACTCTTACTGGTCTCACCTGCTGAGTTCAAGCTGGGGGTATTATCATTTTAAGTCTTTCGACACTGTCTGGCTGCCATCAAACAGACAGCCCTGTTGCCTCAGTTCTTACTGCTGGGGCTTGCTTACCTCATAACACTGTCCTCTGTAACTGACCTTTTTATTTTCCAATTTTTTGAAAATGACATTTTTTTGTTCGTTTTTAGGTCACATGGCACTCAGGGGTTACTCCTGGCTCTGATCTCAGAAATCGCTCCTGGCAGGCTCGGGGAACCATATAGAATGCTGGGAATAGAATCACCATCTGTCCTGGGTTGGCCCTATGCAAGACAAATGCCCTACAACTGTGCTGTACGTCCAGTCTCTAAACATGATTTTTTTTTCATTTGGTTTTGGGCCACACCTAATGACGCTCAGGGGTCACCTGAACTATGTGCGCAGAAATCGCTCCTGGCTTGGGGGACCAGATGGGACACCGGGGGATCTAACCGCTGCCCATCCTACGTTAGCATGTGCAAGGCAGACGCTCTCCCGCTTGTGCCACGACTCCGGCTCCATAACATGATTTTTTTAAACAAACTTAAATGGTAAAGGGATTACAAGATGCCTTCATATGTGTGGTAAGCCATCAAATTAAATCACATAATGATACTAGCTAAAGCTCAAATTTGAATTAAAATAACAATCAAAAGCCCACACAATGTAATTTAAACCAACAAGTATAGAAAAAGCGTGATAGGAGTCTCTGAGGTTTATAATTTTGATATCAACTCAGTTTATTCAAATATTAAGTGAGTATTAAAATTTCCAACACTGAAAATTGCTAAAGAACTTAATGGATAGTATGCAGAAATATACTTAACTGTAACTCATAACCTTATAAGAATGTCATGATTATTCAGAAATTAGATTGCCAGCTCTTCATTATCATCAGAGGTAAAGTACTGTTGAATCTTATACTCATATAATTCTTATATAAATATTAGTTGTAGTATGATCGTTTTTAAATTTCCAATAATAGCAGAATATCTATTTTCTAACCTCAAAATTAGTCAAAAATGGTTGTTAACCAATGTAAACTTATTCAGCCCTTCAATTTCTCCAATCTTTTTCTCAGTACTCAAATAAAAATGCTTGATCATTATAGAGTTATTACTTAAGAAAAAGAGGTTGGTGGGGTAAGTGTGGGAAACTTTGGTCATTTTTGGAGGCATGGTAACTTTGATAGCAAGTTTAGAGTTAGAGCATTAAATGTGTGAAACTCTCAACAACTCTATAAATTATGGTGAATAAATTTAAAATAATACTTTTAAACTATGTGATTCATTTTCTTTATTTTAATTGTTGATTTATATATATATATATGTATATATATTTAAGCACCACTTCCTCAAAGAATAAATACAGATAGCCAAAAGATACATGGAAAAATGCGGTGTTTTCTGTTGGAGTTGTGGATTGTGCTGGTTTCCTTTGCTTGGCAGACATTTGGGGGCCTCCCCAGGCATCCCCTGATGGCTTGCCTCGGCTGAGGTGAGTGTTTGGGGGCCGGAGTTGCGGATCAGGCTGACTGCTGGACCCCTAGGCCCGGCAGGCATTTTGGGACCTCCCCCAGCCTGCATCAACCTGGGAACTTTGACCTCATTCAGCATTAATCTCTTCAAGGCGTGTCTCGCTGAGGCGTGTTTTCTGTTGGAGTTGTGGATTGTGCTGGTTTCCTTTGCTTGGCAGACATTTGGGGGCCTCCCCAGGCATCCCTTGACGGCTTGCCTCGGCTGAGGTGAGTGTTTGGGGGCCGGAGTTGCGGATCAGGCTGACTGCTGGACCCCTAGGCCCGGCAGGCATTTTGGGACCTCCCCCAGCCTGCATCAACCTAGGAACTTTGACCTCATTCAGCATTAATCTCTTCAAGGCGTGTCTCGCTGAGGCGTGTTTTCTGTTGGAGTTGTGGATTGTGCTGGTTTCCTTTGCTTGGCAGACATTTGGGGGCCTCCCCAGGCATCCCCTGACGGCTTGCCTCGGCTGAGGTGAGTGTTTGGGGGCCGGAGTTGCGGATCAGGCTGACTGCTGGACCCCTAGGCCCGGCAGGCATTTTGGGACCTCCCCCAGCCTGCATCAACCTAGGAACTTTGACCTCATTCAGCATTAATCTCTTCAAGGCGTGTCTCGCTGAGGCGTGTTTTCTGTTGGAGTTGTGGATTGTGCTGGTTTCCTTTGCTTGGCAGACATTTGGGGGCCTCCCCAGGCATCCCCTGACGGCTTGCCTCGGCTGAGGTGAGTGTTTGGGGGCCGGAGTTGCGGATCAGGCTGACTGCTGGACCCCTAGGCCCGGCAGGCATTTTGGGACCTCCCCCAGCCTGCATCAACCTAGGAACTTTGACCTCATTCAGCATTAATCTCTTCAAGGTGTGTCTCGCTGAGGCGTGTTTTCTGTTGGAGTTGTGGATTGTGCTGGTTTCCTTTGCTTGGCAGACATTTGGGGGCCTCCCCAGGCATCCCCTGACGGCTTGCCTCGGCTGAGGTGAGTGTTTGGGGGCCAGAGCGCGGCCGCGAAGCGCAGCGCTTCACGGCCGCGCACTCCACCTCGCCAATGAGTACCACCACAACATGTAGAAAAACCCACAGCGTAAGCGAGACAATGGGGAGACTACGCAGACCAACTTCAACCATAGAGAATGAAGATGGAAACTCTGATGACCCAACAATGACCAACTACCTAAGCAGTCTTTCAGAAATGGAGTTTAGAGACGAAATATGGAGGTTGCTAACAGATATTAAAGACAGTATAAATCAGAGCACTAATAAAAATCAAGAGAATATGAAGATAGAAATCAGAAAACTCCAAACTGAAATATCAGATCAGATAACAGGTCTGAAAAACTCAGTAGACGAATTGAAGAACATAATGGATGAGTTTTCCAACAGGTTAACAGCAGCTGAGGATAGAATTAGTGCCTTAGAAGACGAGATGCATAACAACTTTACACAGCGGAAGAGATTAGAAAAAAGCCTCAAATCAAATGATCAGACAATGGAAAATTTACTCAAAGAATATGAGAAGATGAAAATAGAAGTCTTTGATAAGCTCAACAGAAACAACTTTAGAATAATTGGAGTTCCAGAGACCCAAGAAGAAAATCTTCAGGAAGAATCAATGGTTAAGAACATCATCACAGAGAAACTACCAGAGCTAAAGAAAACATGTGACCAAATCCTGCATGCCCGAAGAGTACCAGCTAAAAAAGACCCCAGTAGAAACACCCCAAGACACATCCTAGTCACCATGATGAAACCCACCGATAGAGATAGAATACTGCAAGCAGCAAGATCGAAAAGGGAAATTACATTCCAGGGAGCATCCTTGAAATTTACAGCAGACCTGTCACCAGAAACACTCAAGGCCAGAAGGCAGTGGTGGGACATAGTGGCAAAACTCAATGAAATAAATGCTTCGCCAAGAATATTGCACCCAGCAAAACTAAGTTTCAGGTTTGACGGATGTATACACGGCTTCACAGATAAACAACAGCTCAAAATCTTTGCAGACTCAAAACCAGCCTTAAAAGAAAAACTGAAAGATCTACTCTAAAAAGACAGAACAAAAAACACACCAAACTTCTACACAAAGATGGCAATAAATCCCATGACAATTATTTCTCTCAATGTCAATGGACTAAATGCACCAGTTAAGAGGCACAGAGTGGCGAAATGGATCAAAAAACTGAAGCCAACCTTCTGCTGTCTACAAGAAACACACCTGAATAGTCAGAATAAACATAGACTCAAAATCAAAGGCTGGAGGAAAATCATTCAAGCAAACAACACCCTTAAAAAAGCGGGGGTGGCCATAATAATATCAGATGACACAAACTTTATACTCAGAAAAGTTGTAAGGGACAAAGATGGATATTATGTACTAATCAAGGGATTTGTACAGCAAGAAGAAATCACTCTCCTAAACATATACGCACCGAATGAGGGTCCAGCAAAGTATTTAATACAATTGTTGACAAATCTGAAGAAGGATATCAATAATAACACAATAATTGTGGGAGACCTCAACACAGGCTTGCCAACACTTGATAGGTCAACCAAATGGAAACCCAACAAAAATATACTAGACCTGCAAAGAGAAATGGATGAAAGAGGCCTAGTAGATATATATAGGGCACTCTATCCTCAGAAACCTGGATACACATTCTTTTCCAATGTACATGGATCATTCTCCAGGATAGATCATGTGCTGGCACATAAAACATTCCTCCATAAAATAACAAAGATAGACATTTTGCAGGCTGCCTTTGCTGACCACAAGGCTCTGAAGTTAGATGTGAACTGCAAAGGGACACAGAAGAAAAAATTTAACACCTGGAAGTTAAACAGCCTCATACTCAATAACCAGTGGGTCCGAGATGAAATCAAGGAGGAAATCAAAAGGTTCCTGGAAACAAATGACAATAAAGACACAAACTATCAGAACTTATGGGACACAGCAAAAGCAGTACTGAGAGGAAAATTTATAGCTTTGCAAGCACACATCAGGAAGGAAGAAGGAGCTTACCTAAGTAGCTTAATGACACAGCTAATAGAACTAGAAAGTGCTCAACAAAAGGACCCAAAAATAGGGAGACAGAAGGAAATAACAAAGCTGAGAGCAGAAATCAACGAAGTGGAAACCCAAAAAACAATCCGAAAGATCAACGAAAGCAGAAGTTGGTTCTTTGAAAAAATAAACAAGATTGATAGACCATTGGCAAAACTCACAAAGCAAAAGAAAGAGAGAAACATGATAACGCGTATTAGAAATGAAAAGGGGGAGATCACTACAGATACTGCAGAGATTCAAAGGGTATTCAGAGAATACTTTGAGAAACTCTATGCCACTAAATATGAGAACCTGGAAGAAATGGATAAATTTCTGAACTCATATAACCTTCCACGGTTGAATAAAGAAGAGGTAGCATATCTAAACACCCCCATCACTATTGAGGAAATTAAAACTGTAATCAAAAATTTACCCAAAAACAAAAGCCCAGGCCCTGATGGATTCACGAATGAATTCTTTCAAACCTTTCAAGAGGAACTACTACCAATTCTGGCCAGGCTCTTTTATGAAATCGAAAAAACAGGAATACTTCCAAATAGCTTTTATGAAGCCAACATCACCTTAATACCAAAACCTGATAGAGATGCTGCCAAAAAAGAAAATTACAGACCAATATCCCTGATGAACACAGATGCAAAGATCCTCAACAAAATCCTGGCGAACAGGATCCAGTGCCTCATCAAGAAGATCATTCACTTTGATCAAGTAGGTTTCATCCCAGGAATGCAAGGATGGTTTAACATCCGTAAATCTATCAATATAATACACAACATAAACAACAACAAAAATAAAAATCACATGGTCATATCAATAGATGCAGAAAAAGCATTTGATAAGGTTCAACACCCATTCTTGATGAAAACTCTCAGCAAGATAGGAATAAAAGGAACCTTTCTCAATATAGTCAAAGCCATCTACCAGAAGCCAGTGGCAAATATTATCCTCAATGGAGAAAAACTAAAATCCTTTCCTCTAAATTCTGGTACAAGACAAGGCTGTCCTCTCTCACCACTCCTATTCAACATAGCACTGGAAGTACTTGCTATAGCGATTAGGCAAGAAAAAGATATCAAGGGAATCCAGATAGGAAAGGAAGAAGTCAAGCTCTCACTGTTTGCAGATGACATGATACTCTACTTAGAAAACCCTAAAGACTCTACCAAAAAGCTTCTAGAAACAATAGATTTGTATAGCAAAGTGGCAGGATACAAAATTAACACACAAAAATCAATGGCCTTTTTATACACTAATAATGATAGGGAAGAAATGGACATTAAGAGAACAATCCCATTCACATTAGTTCCACACAAACTCAAATATCTTGGAGTCAACCTGACTAAAGATGTGAAGGATCTATACAAAGAAAACTACAAAACACTGCTCCAAGAAATAAGAGAGGACACGCAGAAATGGAAACACATACCATGCTCATGGATTGGCAGGATCAACATCATTAAAATGGCAATACTTCCAAAAGCATTGTACAGATTTAACGCGATTCCTCTAAAGATACCCATGACATTTTTCAAAGAAGTGGATCAAATACTTCTGAAATTCATCTGGAACAACAAACAACCTCGAATAGCTAAAGCACTCCTTGGGAAAAGGAATATGGGAGGCATTACTTTCCCCAATTTTAAGTTGTATTACAAAGCAACAGTTATAAAAACAGCATGGTATTGGAATAAAAACAGACCCTCAGATCAGTGGAATAGGCTTGAGTACTCAGAGAAGGTTCCTCAGACATATAACCACCTTGTTTTTGATAAAGGAGCAAGAAATCCTAAATGGAGCAGGGAAAGCCTATTCAACAAGTGGTGTTGGCACAACTGGTTAACCACTTGCAAAAAAGCGAACTCAGACCCCCAGCTAACACCATATACAAAGGTAAAATCCAAATGGATTAAAGACCTTGATATCAGAACTGAAACTATAAGGTATATAGAACAACATGTAGGTGAAACACTCCAGGACATTGAGACTAAAGGCATCTTTAAGGAGGAGACAGCACTTTCCAAGCAAGTGGAAGCAGAGATAAACAGATGGGACTATATTAAGCTGAAAAGCTTCTGCATCTCAAAGGAAATAGTGCCCAGAATACAAAGGCCACCCACTGAGTGGGAGAAATTATTCACCCAATACACATCAGATAAAGGGCTAATATCCAAAATTTACAAGGTACTGACAGAACTATACAAGAAAAAAACAACTAACCCCATCAAAAAATGGGGAGAAGAAATGAACAGACACTTTGAAAAAGAAGAAAGGCAAATGGCCAAAAGGCACATGAAAAGATGTTCAACATCACTAATCATCAGGGAGATGCAAATCAAAAGTACTATGAGGTACCACCTCACGCCACTGAGATTGGCACACATCACAAAAAAGGAAAACAAGCAGTGCTGGCGGGGATGTGGAGAGAAAGGAACTCTTTTTCACTGCTGGTGGGAATGCCGTCTAGTACAACCTTTATGGAAAGCCATATGGAGATTCCTTCACAAACTGGAAATTGAGCTTCCATATGATCCAGCTATACCACTCCTAGGAATATACCCAAGAAACACAAAAATACAATACAAAAAACCCTTCCTTACTCCTATATTCATTGCAGCGCTATTTACAATAGCCAGACTCTGGAAACAACCAAGATGCCCTTCAACAGATGAGTGGCTGAAGAAACTGTGGTACATATACACAATGGAATACTATGCAGCCATCAGGAGAGATGAAGTCATGAAATTTTCCAATACATGGATGTACATGGAATCTATTATGCTGAGTGAAGTAAGTCAGAGGGAGAGAGAAAGACGCAGAATGGTCTCACTCATCTATGGGCTTTAAGAAAAATGAAGGACATTTTAACAGTATCTCAGAGACAAGAGAGATGAGGGCTGGTAGGTGCAGCTCAGGACATGCAGCTCATCACATAGAGTGATGAGTGCAGTTGCAGAGATGACTACACTGAAAACTATCATAAAATGTGAATGAATGAGGGAAGTAGAAAGCCTGTCTCGAGTACAGGTGTAGGGGGTTGGGGAGGAGGGAGATCTGGGAAATTGGTGGTGGGAATGTTGCACCGGTGAAGGGGGGTGCTCTTTACATGACTGTAATCATACAACTATAATCATGTTTGTAATCACGGTGTTTAAATAAAGATAAAAAAAAAGATTATAGCACAAGATATGATAAAATTTCTGTCTAAGGGACCCAGAGAGATAGCACAGCGGCGTTTGCCTTGCAAGCAGCCGATCCAGGACCAAAGGTGGTTGGTTCAAATCCCGGTGTCCCATATGGTCCCCCGGGCCTGCCAGGAGCTATTTCTGAGCAGACAGCCAGGAGTAACCCCTGAGCAACGCCGGGTGTGGCCCAAAAAACCAAAAAAAAAAAAAATTCTGTCTAAGAATTAAAAATCCAGATGCAGAAATATAGCACAGAGGATAGGGCATTTGCTTTGCAAGTTGCTGACCCAGTTTAGGTCCCTGGCATCCCATCTGACCCTCCGAGCCTGCCAGGAGTGAATTCTGACTGCAAAGCTAGAAGTAACCCCTGAGTGCTGCTGGTTGTAGCCTTCAAACAAACAAAATTAAGAAACCAGAATGATGATTTATGTTACTATGAGCAACATAGTAGAACATATTGTTAATGTTTGCTGCTCAGAACATTCTCTCCTTCAGATCAAAATTTTTTATAAATGAAATTTTTATGTTTAATTAGCACTTGGGGAATCAGAACAAACTGATTTAGCTATTTGTTGGTGCTGTAACATAGAATAACTTGATCTATCTATGTTTACTATAGGAATTAATTTGTTAACTAAAATAAAGGCTTTAGCACCTTTTATCTGAACACCTTTTTTTTAAGTTTTGGGCCACACCCGGTGACACTCAGGGATTACTCCTGTCTATGGGCTTAGAAATTGCTCCTGGCTTGGGGGACTCTGGGGGATCAAACCAAGGTTCGTCCTAGGTTGGCCACATGCAAGGCAAATGCCCTATCACTGCACCACTGCTCCAACCCCATCTGAACACTTTTTTAATTTTAAAATTCATTTGAAAATCTATTATTTTAAAAATACCTTTACTTTTTAAATTTTTCAATCAAACCTTATTGATTTATCATTGATTTAAAATGTAATAAAGTTTGAGGACTAAAACGTTTTACTTTAATGAGTGAATGTAAGTATATGCGTCACTCATCCAATGCCAAAGTTCTAATGCCAATGCCATCACACTTTTGAAATTATCCTTGACCCATTCCTCTCACCCTGGCTCCTTTCATATAGCCACCATAACTTTCACAGTTATAAGATAGTATTGTTAACTCTGAAATAAAACATTTACTTTTTATTTTGCTCATCATTTAAAATTTTTATTTTTATACAAGCTATTATTTTTTATCTTAGAAGAGATAAAAATCTACATAATACCAATAAGACAAAACATTAAAATATTTAATTAATTATATTTTAGGGCAACACTCAACAGTACTCTGAACTTCTTGATTCTGTTCAGAGATAATTTAAGGTGGGGTTTGGGAGACCTTTTGCAGTACCAGATATACACACCTGTATGACAAATGCACAACCCACTGTACTATCTCCCCAACTCCAAGTCTATAAATCTTAAACTCATTCAATTGGATATATAGAAAGATTCTTCATGGTAATTTAACAAATCAGTTATCACCTCCTATTAAACTTGCCGATGTTATCTATAGAAAATTATTGGATGTCCTAAATTATATCATTTGACTTATGTAAAGTTATTTCTGACTAATTTTCTTCTGATATAAATTTTATATTGTGAATGCCCTAATATGTGATGTCTATAAATATATGCCATGTATATGTAATCATGCATACAATCTAGTATAAATATAATATATAATAAGTATGATTATAAATGAGAAAGTTTAACTTAAAAGTAAGACCCTGGGCCCGGAGAGATAGCACAGAGGTGTTTGCCTTGCAAGCAGCCGATCCAGGACCTAAGGTGGTTGGTTCGAATCCCGGTGTCCCATATGGTCCCCTGTGCCTGCCAGGAGCTATTTCTGAGCAGACAGCCAGGAGTAACCCCTGAGCACTGCCGGGTGTGGCCCCAAAACCAAAAAGCAAAAAAAAAAAAGTAAGACCCTAAAATTGCTTTCAAATATTTTTATTTTTCTAGATTGGGGGTCACATTCAGCAGTGCTTCAGGGCTACTGTTTACTGGCTCAGTGTTCTGGGGCCACTCACCACAGGGCTTGGGCTAGGTAAAGCTATGTGGTTTTGGAGATCAAATACATAACATGGTATAGCCATTTGAACCATCTCCCTGGACCTTCAGTTGTAGTTGGGCTATACCTGAGTGCCAAAGGAAAATTATTGAGTCTGCTCAAGAGTGGCCTCTGGCAGTGCTCAGGGGACTGTGTGTGGTATCAGAGACTCAACCAGGGCTGAAGTCATTGCAGCTGCTTCAAGACAAATGCCTTATCTTTCTGACACATCTCTCAGCTATTTTTAGTTATTAATAATCTTAGAAAAGCGTAAATTTTAGTATTTGGAGAATAGATTCATTTTATAACCTTTTCACTGATTAAAAAGATTATATATTCAACTGAATTTGACACCCCTCTGAGACAGATTTGAAAGTTCCTACCTCTCTAAGAGGTTATTTTCCACAGTGAACACTATCATCTTCTTTATTGTTTTTCTTAATGTTTAAGGTAAAGCCTAGCTATTAAAAATTAAAACCAATAACATAAATTAAAATATAAAAGTACCCTTTTCACCCATCTTTACAATTACCTGTTACTGGCATTCTAGTGTGATTTACATATCTGCAACATAAATGATTAAAATATTAGTCACATTTTTGACAGAAAATTCAACATTCTTTACATAATATTTTTTGCAATGCTTATTTCACTTGAAATGTATTGTGTGTCTCTTTACATGCATATACTACCTAATTGAACTCTGATCATGATGTATTTTTTCATAGATGAATTCAGGCTTTAAATAAATCATATCACTCAAATTTAAAAAACAAACAAACAAACAAAAAAAAACATGGAAAAATGCTCCACATCACTACTCAACAGGGAGATGCAAATCAAAACAACAATGAGGTAGCATCTCATGCCACAGAGACTGGCGCATATCACAAAGAACAAAAACAATTAGTGCTGTAATGGCTGTGGGGAGAAGGAAACTTATTCAATGCTGGTGGGGATGCCATCTAGTTTAGCCTTTATAGAAAACAATATGGATATTCTTCAAAAAACTGGAAATTGTGCTCGGAACACAAAAACACAATACAAAAAGGACCTCTGCATGCCTATGTTCATTGCATCTCTTTAAAGTAGCTAGAATCTGGAAACAACCCAGATGCCCAACAACAGATGAGTGGCTAAAGAAACTGTGGTACATATACAAAATGGATTACTGTGCAGCTGTCAGGAAAAATGAAGTCATGAAATATTCCTAAACATGAATGAGCATGGAAACTATTATGCTGAATGAGATGAGTTATTATGCTGAGTGAAATGAGTCAGAGGGAGAGAGATAGATACAGAATAATCTCATTCTTCTGTGGTATTTAAGAAAAATAAAAGACAGTATAGTAACAATACCCACTAGATAATAGAGATGACATTTGAAAGGACAAGTCTTTGATATGAAGCTTACCAAAAAGATTGGTGACTGCAGTTAGAGAAATAACTACACCAACAACAATCATTATAATGGTAGTGAGAGAGAAATAGAATGTCTCAAAGATAGGCAGGGTTGTAGGGGAGGAGTGAGAAGGGAGGAGTGAAATGGGGGCTTTGTTGATGGGAAGGTTGCACTGTTGAGGGTGTGTGTACATTTTTATGATGAAACCCTACTACAAACATGTTTGTAAAATTATGTTAAATTAAGTTGTTAAATTTTTATTCTGAGGTTGTTTAAAAATGTATATACTTACAACACTTATTTACTTATTTTCTTTCTCCCTTACTTGATTAGTTTTTATGTTCACACCTGTAATACCAGCTTACTCCTGGCTTGATACTACTGACATTCTTGGGGAATACGGGATACCTGGTATGGAACCAAAATATGTAACATAAAAACAAGTACCTTACCTATTGTACTCTCACTCCAGTCTTAATTAATGCTGTTTTTATTATGACCAGGACTCACACACCTGATTGATTTTGGTTTAGTATGCACATGCTTGGCTGTGGTGCTTGACTATTTTAATTGTGCTGCTTTCTGGGAGTCATGCAGCAAATTGTGGTTGTAATGAACTTGGCTACAATGTTCTATACAGTAACTGTTAGGCATAAAATAATCAGAACTGCCAGGAATGAAGTATTATCCTGATAGTGTGCTGTAGTCATCAAACTTGAGCAAGACAAGTGGTATTAGCCACAGCACCATTTCTCCAGCAAATAAATTTCATTAATTTTGTGTTGTGTGTATTTAGGGATGTACTTGTAAGAACTACTTCCAGTATGCTGGCACTGCTTTCAGCTTTGTACTTGTCATGTGTATGTGTTTGTATGTATGTGCTTGTGTGTAGATGTTATTTAAACTAATTGATGACTTAGTTCACTCCTATGAAGAATAATAGTTGATGTGATATAACTGGGTTCTATCAGTATAATGGTTGTCATAGAACTCTCTTACTTACTTTCAAACATTTCCTCTTAAATTAGTGAATCTAGAAAACACTTTCAATATTTGTTTCTGCCATTATTGGTTTGGGCTGGGTACTCCCAGTAGTACTCAGGTGGCTAGGCTCCTTCCTGTTATTCTCAAGGAACTTGACAGCTATTCAACACTAAGGTCCAAGGAGGCAATGATACTTGGATTCCATACTTAGGTCACTTTCATGATTTTGGGGTATTTCAGGACCACAGTAAGAGTTCTCAGGAGCTTTCAAGTCTGTATCAGGGGCTGATGGAGTACTATGTGAGGCTGAGAACCAAAGGTAAGCCAGACAAGACTCCTAACTGCTGTAGTATCTACCTGCCACCACATCAGGTATCTTTCAAATAAAAAGCAAGATAATTTGCTTATATATAGCATCTGATATATAAAGAAATTATCTTGAGCATACTAATATAAAGTATAAATATTTGTCTTTCTATATTAAAATATCAGATAAACATGAAATGAAAGAAAAGCAATTTTTAATTTTAACTTTTTATTTTAATGTTATTTATAAAGCATTTTATAGTTTACAAAGCTTTTCTTGCTGCATTATGAATGATGAACATAAAATAATATACATATAGCATAGTAACTCATTGTAAGACTGGAATTTAACCTTATATAATAGGCAAGAGAAGTAAATGGCTCTGGATATTGATTCATTTTTTTTTAAATTCTTGGCCATACCCAACAGTGTCTGGGACTTAATCTTGACTCTCTGCTGAAGGATAATTTCTGGCAATGCCCACAGGGCCATATTGGTGCCATATGGGGTATGCAAAACCAGGTTTGACATATGCAAGGTAAGCACTTTACCTGCTGTACTATCTCTCTGGTCCCTGAATATTGCTTCTTAAATGTTATTATTTCTTGAAGCTTTCTTGTTCTCATCAGAGAAGAAAATGGTAATTAAAAATACTGAGAACATATAGAATGCCTTTTATGGGTTGGTTCTCCTTTGTAAAACAAATAAATCATTTTTCTTGGCAGACATAGTAGTAGAGTAAGATTTGAGTAGATAGAATGTGCATTTTATTATTTTTTAAAGAGAATGGGGATTTGCAGTGTGCTCTCTCAACTCCCACTTGCCTGCATTCAAATATGCAATGAGAAGTAAGCAGCATTTACAGAAACCCTTTTGGATAACTTGGGGGGTATATTTTACACAGTATTTTGGCAGTGTGCTCTTATAGCTGAATTAGATTTATTGCTAATGTACTAAATCTTCATTATTTGTGACAATTTTGCTCCCCTGCCACCCTGATTCCTTTCTATTCACAGTTGTTTTTTTTTTAAATTAACTTCAACATATGTTTATTCTCTCTTCCTAACTTCAGAATCCCAAATATTCTACATTCCAGTCTATCACAGAGTTAAAGTTGCAGTAAATTTTTGACTGTGATATTCACATACTTCAGAAAGTAAAAAGCACAATCAAGGTTAAAGATGTCTAATCTAATCCATCAATATTTAGCCAGGAGTGCACTGGAGCTTTTAAAAGTGATGTGTATAGTTGAATGCCTGACATAGCTCTATCAAATTGAAGCACTCACAAACAATTTGGCTAGATGTCATTACCAGTGAATATCAAAAAGAATACTTTCTCTAGTTGAAGGGTCATAAATTTGTATTTTTTATATCCAGCACTGTAAATTAATGAAGGAATCACAATTAACACAATATTTAATCTCCATCAGAATTTTTTAATGTTTAATAATTAAAGATTGGAAATTGAGCTTTTATAAAATCCAACAATTCCACTTCATGGTATCTATTGTATCTACCCCAAGATTCCAAAAAGTCTACAAAAAACACATGCGCTCCTATGCTCACTGCAGAATTATTTACAATACTAAAATCTTAAAACAACCAAAGACAAGATGATTGGACAAAATCACTCTAATATACACAAACAATAAAATATTAGTTGGCTACAAAAATCAGACAAAATTATACATGTTAATGGATTTAGAGAGTTGTTACATTGGAGAGGGAGAGACTCAGAATAAACTATCTTATAACATATAAAGAGAGCAATGTTAGAGGAGTAAACAGTGCCTCAAAATAATAAACTGAGAAGAATCTTTAGTAGGAAGTTTACAAAAGGTGGTGCTCACCTTGGCAAGTTGCTGGCACAGTGGTGGAGTGAAGCAAGCACTGTGGTATGATGCTGAAATGTTTTATGCATGAAATTTTTATTTTCCTTTTTGGTTTTTGGGACACCCTTAGTGGTGCTCAGGGCTTGATTTTGGGTCTTTATTTAAGGGTCACTACTAGTAGGAGTCAGGGGGACCATATGGAGTGCCAGGGATCCAATCCAAGTACATGAAAAGCAAACACCATACCTGCTGTTCTATAGCTTTGACACCTAGTAACAGCATTATAAAGCACAATGCCTAAAATAAAAAATAAAAGAAAAAAAGGAAAAAGACACTATCAGATGAACTTTAGAATGATTGGGAAAATTCAGAAATATTAGGAAATATAATTTTATTTATGCGATGGTACATAAAATTCTATTTCTGTACAAATTGCTTAGGATTACTATATAAATTCTATAAAAATATTTTAAAGACCAAAGGGCTGGAGTGGTGGCACAAGCCACCTTGCACATGGCTAACCTAGGAAGACCGCGTCTTGAACCCCTAGTGTTCCATATGCTTCCCCAACCCAGGAGCAATTTTTTAGTGCATAGACAGGTGACCCTATGTCATTGGGTGTGACCCAAAAACCAATATATACATTATATATATATATATATATATATATATATATATATATATATATATATATATATATATCTCAAAGACTAGAGAGAAAGTTCCTGCTATTGAATGTGACTGCTCCAGTACCACATATAGTCCTTTGAACACTGCTGAGAGTAATCCCTGGTATAGATTAAAGAGAAAATCCTAAGCACCACTGCATGTCAACAAGTTTTGTGCGGACATACCTAATGATATTCAAGGTTTATTCTTAGCGTAGTGTTTAGGGATTTCTTCTAAAAGAGCTCAAATAATTATGTAACTCTGATAACTCTAGAGATAGAATTAGTTATACAGCATGCAAAGTATGTCTCTAGTACTTTGAGCTTTACCCCAGTCACTACTATATGTAGAATTAATTACATTTTTATGAATCCATGATGGTTGTGGATGATGGTGGATGGAGTGGAGAGGCCTTTCTTCTCCAGCCCAAAGCCTGCTTCCTCATCCAGCTGGCGGGTCTCAGGGTTCAGGGTAGTGGGGAGGAAATTACACACAGCAGTCAGATTTCAGGAGACATCAGTTGTATTACAAGGCTCTAATCACCATGCGTATATCTTACATGGCTACTAAGCTAACCTTTTAAGCATCCTCTCTGCCCCTGCCCTGCATCTAAACCTGTCTCATCCCTCCATGCTCCTTTCTTGGGAAGCTTCTTCCTCCTGCCTCTCTTGCAGAATTCCCCTTACACCCTCAGGCAACCCTTTTATTACCTTCTATAGATCCCCTACCAGATGTGGGAGGGTCTCTCTCTCCAGGTGAGATAGGAGGAAACTGGGGGAAGGGGTAACACTATATACTTTTAACAATTTGATACTATAACAATCTTTGCTCATAGCAATAGTAGGAGAATTGGTGGTAATATCAAAATTATGCATAAAATTTACAAATATTGCTCCAGTGTTTTGGAGGGAATATGGTGAAAAGCTCTCATTCATTAATGGTGGGAATGACTGTCCAGTCTTGCTGGAAAACAGAATGGAGAATTTTTTTAAAATAAGTTTAGAACTTCTATATAATTGAATTATTAATTTCTTAATGTCTATCCCCAAACCATAATAACATTAATTAAAAAGATATTCACACATATATTCATCTGAGCATCTATAGCCAAATTATAGAAGAATCCAAATACCCATTATATGATAAAATTGTGGTATATATTCACAATGGAGTATGATGTTTGAGATCAGACTAGAGGATATGTTAGGCACATGAGTAAGAGCAAAAGATGACAGCAGAAGATGTTACTCATCTGTTGTATATGGAGAAACAGAAGAAGAAATTGTCATGTATGATAATGAACCTTTGAATTACAGAACTGAAAGTACCAAGTCTTGGGGAATAAGGAGAATGGAAGTGGTGGGATAGAAGTAATATAAGGACGGTTGTAAAGGATTTTAGATTTTTGGTGATGGTGAAGAGTGGTAAGTATTTACATTGAAACCATAAATTTTAGCAATATTGTAACTATGCAACCTAAACTATTATTATACAATAAAAATTACTCTAATGCATGTCTTAAAGGTAGTGCATAAAAGTCATTCATTTTCTTAATTATTTATTAATTTAATAAATACCTGTTAAACACCCATTATGAGACAGACACAATGAAATGTTTAGTTATATGTGAAATTAACAATGTCTGTATTTATGCCAATAAGCTAAAATTACATTGAAGTATTTATAAAGATAGCATGAAAAGGAACAAAATACATAAGCTTCTAACTTTTTTGTTTTGTTTTGTTTTCTTTTGGGTCACACCTGGCAGTGCTCAGGGGTTACTCCTGGCTCTATGCTCAGAAATCGCTCCTGGAAGGCTCAGGGGACCACATGGGTTGCCAGGATTCTAACCGCTGTCCTGCATGCATGTCCTGCATGCTCTACCTCCATGCTATCTCTCCAGCACCAATGCTTCTAACTTTTAATGAACTTTGTGTGTGGTGGGAGTAAGTGAGGAGTGAAGAAAAGGATTGTTATAAAAGAAGCTTAATGATTAGGAGTCTGGAATTAAAAAATATGACTGATCAAGACTGAGTGAAAATGAAGGTCTGCCTGTCTGGCATATTAAAGGTGAGAAGACAAAGAGTGAGGGCTCATAAAGGCGGCACAGTGCTTTGTAAATGTGAAACTGGTCTGGATCTTATGTTGTACGGGCATCAAAGATTTTGATTGTAAAACTTCCAGATTCCAGAAATGCATTTTATCTGTCAGTATACTTCAAAATGTTAGGTGCTGCTTTTAGTTGCCTTTGTGTTGAGCCATTACCATATGTGCAAATGATAAAAAAAAAAGAGATAAAAAGTAAAAGTTTTCCTCCCCCACTTAAAAACTATAGATCTTAGCAGTTGAAAAAGAGACAACTAACATGATTTCTTATTTGTAAAATATTATAAAACTAATCTTATGCATTTATAAGATTTTATAAATAACAGACTTATGAGGAGCAATTAAGAGGTCTAAACAAAGAAAAAAATAGGTGACTTAAAGGAAAAATAAAAATAGTTTAGTATAAATCTCAAGGATGTAAGAAACTGATTCATTCTTCCCTAATATGACTTCCTTGGATAATTCTGTGATTTCTAACATGAGAGATAAAGAAGCAGATAACTACACCTCCATTTACCCATATTCTTACGAGGAAGGTACTGGAGATGGAGAAAAATAATTCTCATCAACAATGAAGAAACATGATTTTTCACATTCTTACATAGATAAGGCAACTTTAAATGAATTTAGAAGAAATAAAGTCTAGTACAGTTCCAAATAACCCAAGGTCACCTTCCATTGTAGCTTGATCCTGTGGTGTCAGTAGCAGATATGTATGAGAATTTGGCCCACTCTTCTAAAGATCGCTTGGTTTGCTGAGGCTTCTAAGTCTAATCTTAACCAAAGAACCTCAACACAGTTGAATTTCAGACTGCTGGATCAATTTTCAAGAACACATGTCAGCAAGTTACCCAGGTGTTAAATATATGCATGCTGTAATATATACCTTAGAATTGTGATTGCCACACCTTTATGCTAAATTCTTCTCTGTGGTCAGGAGCACGTTGAAACTGTACTGATGTGTTCATTTATAAATAAGATCAGATTTACTATGTTCATTTGTCTCATACAAATATAGTCATCTAGACTTAGATAAATACTTCTAGATATTTTTCCAGCTAATTTTTCAGCATAAATTGAATAAATCTGCCTTAAAAATTTCTTATTAGCAAATAATTTCATTTCTTTTATAAAGTCTAAGAAAATGGCAAATTTCCCCCAGTTAACAATAGAAGAATGTAAAGGGCATATCTAATTACATATTTTACCATGTATATATTATATATACATTATATTAATGATTGTTTCTCTTTACAAACTTTTTAATCCTTAAAAGCTATTTGAAATTTCACCTTTTTAATGATTATTTTTTTAAACTTTGCAAATTGGACCTGTGACTGCTTTATTTTTATCCATTACTACAGTCATAAATTAATTTTTTGGCCTGTAATTATTTATGGAGTTTCATCTATTGAATTTTAAGGTAAGTAATATTGATTTCATTATCTGCCTGAAATGCCATTTATTGACTATATAAGTGGGTAGTTGTTATATATAAGATCCTCAAAAGAGTTAAGTCTGATAGAAAAGATAAAGTTTAAGAGTCAGTCACAGGAGGGTTTGAATTTGGTATTTGCAACTTAATGGCTTTAGAAAACATCTCTCCATTCCTCCTTTTCCTTACTTGTAAAATAATAGTATTTTGATAGACATGACAGATTTGCTATCAGGAGACAGTAAATAGTCAATATCTTCATTCTCTACTACAAAATTCTAAATTTAAATCAGTGAGGTATTTTGTGTCTTTGCTTCATTCATATTATTTTACAGTATATTAACTTTTCCTAACTATTGTTTGTTTAATATATCTATAAATTTTACAGTGCAAAATCACTCTAATTTAAAAGCATAGCATTCCTAACAATGGAATGTACAGTGATGTGTGTTGTGCCCTTAAAGGGATGCATAGCCTTTTCCTTGATGCTATTGGAGATCCTGTATGTTAGGGAATGGAGTGTTGTTAGAAACAGCGAGTTGTTAGTGTGTCAACAACAACGGCCCAGAGAGGTGTTATTTGCAGTAACATTACAGCAACGATTTATGTCCGTGAGGTTCCTAGGTGACAGAAGATCTGGAAATTCATGTAGATTTAGATGGCTTCCCAGGAGGTGCCAGTAGTCTTTGTTTTCTATTTTGAGGCACAACAAAGAACAGAGGAATGACGCACTAGCTCAGACACTAGCTATGCTCGCATTACATTTCACACTCTGCCCCATGTTCTGATTTCTTTTTGTGTGTGAGGAATGTTTGCCATTGTATTTTCATGTTGCAATATATGTAGCCCTGTCAGGCAGCTTTCTGACAAATTCTAAGTGATTGAGGACCTCCCACCTTATTACTTTCCAAGAGCCAAACCACCTGCTGCCTTTGCCTAATAGAAACAATAATGGGTTTTCAATGCAGTGATTATTAGATGCCTTTAAAAGTTACCAGAAGCCTTGATGGAGATTAAATATATAGTCAAGGTGACCTCTAGATGGAAGATGTCAAAATAGTTTCAGAAGGTTAATGATCTGGTGAAATAGTTACAGAATTTTATTTTTTTAAATTATTTTTTAAAAACAGTTCTACTAGTCAATAATTAAAATAATAGGCAACATCTGAATAAAATTGACTATATGAGAAATGAAAAAAATTCATATTATGAATCATCCTGACCATTGTTTAAGAAAAAATTAGTATTAATACTTATATTAAAAAGAAAAATATAACATATAAATAAATGAGGGTAGAAAGGGACAATAACAATTCTTAGGAAAAGAAAGAATATGGCAGTAGATAAAAGCAGAAATTGTATATTAAGAAAAGAAAAAAACCTGTAGTACTTTAAAAATCTCAAATGGAAACGTTTTGATAAATTTCTATGAAAAATTAAATTTACGAATTTAGTAAAAAATACTCTAAAGAGTTCTTTGTGGCTAAAGAGATAAAATAGCAGGTTAAAATCTTACTTAACTACAGTTAACCAGGATTCAATCTGTGGCAGCTAATATAGTCCCCAGAACACCATTAATACTAATTCCTGAGAGCAAAGCCACGAGAAAGCTCAGAACACTGTCATTTGTGGACTCTTAGCCCCCAATATGTTTAAAATATAAAGAAATAAAAGTGAGTTTGAAGATGCAGTCCTAATAAATTTGGGAGAAGATAAATAAATATAACTATTATTTAAAATTGTTCCAGAAGTACTGACTCAATTTAAAAAAGATAAAAATTTTAAGGTCAGAGTAAATTCATAACTTTTTTTTTACTGAATTAAGAGTTTTTAATAATGTATTGATATTAGGTTTATCACATTCTAATTGCCATCTTTATTTCTCTTTAGTTGCTATCACAAAAAGCCTAATTTGTGCTTCTGCCTTACAATTGATCCCATTTATGCAATTTACTTGTTATATTTTATCCTTTCTATTCTGATTAAAAATATCAGGGCTTAGGGTGTTATTTTCCTTAATGTTGCAAATTAGATCCCCAGTACTGCATATAGGCCCCCAATCACCACCAGAAGTGATCCTTGAGAACATAGGCAGGAGCAAGGCTTGAACACAAAACCTGTTGCATACCAACCAACCACCATACTCTTCCCTATAAATTATGAAAAAACCCAAATGTCATCAACATATTTATAAATATAAATGTTTATATGATATGATATATATATACACGCACAATGAAATACTATGTTACTATCAAAAATGATGAAAAATCACAATTTGCAACAGCATGGCTGAAGCTTGAAAGGACTATTTTAAATGAAATCATTCAGATAGAGAACATTTAGATAATTTTATTCACATGTAAAAGATAAAAATATAAAAACAGCCCAATTACTTACATACCCTAAGCATTATCAGGTATCCTCTCAACCAAAAAAAACAAACAAACAAAAATTAAAAAATATAATAAGCACATGAAAGTTTTAGAATTTGGCACACTCATTAAAATTCAGTAACACTTTTGTCAAAACAAAGCAGAAAAAATATCAGAAATAATAATTGAAAAACTAACCAAAATGTAATGTTCACGTACATGATTTACATTATTCAAAAGGAAAGATACTAATTTCTTTTTAGGAGGAGTGGTTTTCAAATAGTGCCCAGGAGTTCTTTAGTGCCCACTGGTCAATCAAGTCTAAAGTTCAAAGTTCAAAAGCCAGAGCAAGAGGACACAACGCTGCTTTCTTTCTGTAGTACCAGGGATTCCTGGGTCATAATCACTACTACTGGA
The DNA here is from genome assembly GCF_024139225.1 of Suncus etruscus. Taxonomy (NCBI): domain Eukaryota; kingdom Metazoa; phylum Chordata; class Mammalia; order Eulipotyphla; family Soricidae; genus Suncus; species Suncus etruscus. The sequence goes on along the minus strand of NC_064851.1, from coordinate 97,729,145 downwards.
AGTGGGACTTGCAGGACTGCATTCAGTGATGCTTCGGGAACCATGCGGTATTAATAATCCAACCCTGACCTGCCTCAAGCTACTTGCATGCTCTGACTGCTATCTTAGAGCACAGCCTATATAACCAATATATGTTCAAGAAAAAAACCCTCAACTCTAGCATATGTTTGAAAATTTAGACATTTATACTTTTAAAGGGACATTTGTTCTTTATACAGTTCTCTACTAACAAAAATTAACATTATTAAAGTAAACACCTGTCAATCAAGTTCTGCACTTCTTTTCTTCAGGATAGGAATCAGTGAGAATTCAGTGAGGCCAGCTTAGGACCACGTATAGATGTTTGTGTCAATTTGTTTATTTAACTTTACCTCCATTTCTATTTCCATAGAGCATTCCTCATTAGTAATCCTGAACACAGCACCAAAAGTCAGTCAAAACTGAGCTGTAGAGAGTTATAGAAAGTAAACTTTTTTTTGACATCCTTATGGGGACATTTTGTCCTAAGAATAAAATCCAATTAAACTTTGAAGTTTCTTTCCACAAATATATTTCCAAATATATATTTTTTACATAAGCATATTATTTCTCAACTGGATTTTTGTTTAAAATAATAGGGCAGCAAACAATATTTTAAAAGACATACAGCTTTAACTTTTATTCTTCATTCTTGTCCTTTTTTTTTTCTCCACAATAGCCTCAACCATCTCATACTGTATAACTTCTAGAAAACAGAATTCACACTAGTTGTTTTATTAGAAAATATAATTAGGAAAAAGAAATTCAAAAGAACAATTAGAAAATTTAGAAAATTGTTTTACAGATGTCCTGAGAAGAAAATATCAGGATAGTATATCGCTTCCTGGGAGCCGGGAGGTTCTGCCAGCATGGCGTTTGGCAGCCCTCCGCCATGCCAAGGCCTCTTTAACCAGGCCTAGGAAGGGGTGCGGGACATGGGTCACCCCAGCACCCCTCTAACTCCTTCCTCCGGAACTCCAGGGGCTTTTCCTGGCCACATGGCTGGGCAAGCCAGCGAGGTGGGTCCCTTGGAGGAGCTTGTGGGTTTTCCTAGGCTTTCTCCATTTCCCTCCCAGCTCCAAAGAGAGGGTCTGGGGTGGGGGCTCTGATCTTCCGGTCCTCTAGCTTGGGAAGGACCTTCTACCTTCCTGGGAGCTGGGAGATTCTGCCAGCATGGAGTTTGGCGGCCCTCCACCATGCCAAGGCCTCTTTAACCAGGCCTAGGAAGGGGTGCGGGACATGGGTCACCTCAGCACCCCTCTAACTCCTTCCTCCAGAACTCCAGGGGCTTTTCCTGGCCACATGGCTGGGCAATCTAGCGAAGTGGGAATAGCAGCACAATAGGTTCTGGCTTTATGACTTACCAGGAAAGTTTCCTTATTAAACCTGTCCATTGGGAAAACTATAACAACTATTTGGATATCATTGTGTTTCACTTGCTTGCCATAATCTGAAAGACATCCAGGAGCTCGTTTTATTCCTTTACTCCCTCACTCTCGTCTCTTGTTACCCCACATTTAATCATTTTTCTGTACTAATGATTTTTGTTTTGGACAAGGTGGATTACATATTTTCACAGTAATTTTTTGGGTGGAATCTGAAGCTTCAGCAGGCAACACGTCACGGCAAGGTTCCATGTTGTAGGATTTTTGGCCAAGATAAGGTGAAGTTGCAGCCTCAGCTGCCTTCCACAGCCTTCTCTCTTCTTCCTTCTCGTCCCCAGGGTTATTCCTGGATACCTGCTCAGGGTCCCAGCAAGTGGGTTCCAGCGAGGTGCAATTTAAAAGAGACCCCAGGCTTCTTTGTTCCTGCAAGGGGCTGGTAGGGGACTGGTGAACTTTCAACTTCCAGCAATTAGGAAGCAAACACTTCTCGGAGAGTCAGAAGCTTCAGCAGGCAACAAGGGAAGGACATGGCTCCATGTGCTCTTCACTTGTCCAAATCACAGACCAAAGTGGTGTCTCGGAAACACTCCCCTCCCTTTTGACTATTTCTAAAACATAAAAGGGACACGTGTATCTCCTTTGTATATCTCAGATGTATTCCCTTACATCTATAACTCTTTTAGAATATCCTCATATAGTGACAATTTTGCCCACTGGACTTGTTATTTGATTGTTTGATTTTTTCTTCTTTGAGATCTGTTTTATAAGCCATACTGGTAGAAGAGTATCTGTATAGATTTCAAGTTTGAACCAATTTACGGGGAATGTTGGACTTTATTCGTTGGCCCCCAGATGCACCAACAATATCTTGTGGCATTGCTTCTCTTTTACATAGGCACATTAAAATGGGAAAATAATAAATATGCAAACAAGTTCTTATCTAATAGATATGGGAAAATGATAATTTGATAATGTAATTAGGCCTTTAACCCTGAACATTGGCATAATGATTTGGCTTAGGCCTCAGAAGAATGGGCATCGCCTACACACACCTGAACAATGGATACTATCTATGAAAACAACCACAATTGTCTATAACATTACCTAGATCCAAGCCTCTACCAGAGAAGACCTACCACTGCTTTGGCATTGACTTACTCCAAAGAGTGCTCCCAACACCCAGACGACTCAGCAACAGTGTGCATGCAGGGCAGATCCCTCTGCATTTAATGGTATGCTGAAACTAGAGGATGCTCCACATCAGCCTGACATCGATGAAAAAAATGCACAGAATCCAGAGTCTTTAAATATATAAATCTGATACCAACAATAGCTAAAGTGTGAAAAAGTTTCACTGGGACTATGGAGAATGGCTCGGGTTTGATGGACTGGTATGCCTGGAACCCAGAGTCAGTCTTATACCAATAAACTTCTGGGGTGAGGCCTTTTTGTAATCAAGCCAAGGATTTTTTTCCATTTTCTCCATTTTTCTGGACCTATGCAAACAACGGCGATTGCCACTATCACACCTTTACTATACTTTTTTACTCTTATCCTTTAAGGAAAAAAAATACATCTTACTGAACTTAAAAACATATAACTGTAGTAGAATGCCTGTCTCGAATATAGGCAGGGGATGGGAAGGGGGGAGGGAGTAATGTTACACTGGTGAAGGAGGGTGTTCTGGTTATGACTGTAACCCAACTATGATCATATTACTTAAATAAAAAATACATTTTAAAAAAAAAGGATAGTATATCACTACTTAACTCCAAGAACTATATGCAGTACTTGGGATTGAATCTGAGTTGAATGTAAGACATGCAAATGCTCTAAAATTTAAGAAGAAAAATATTCAGCCAAATCCATTAAAAATGGGGAGAAGAGATAGACATGTCTTTGAAGCAGAGATACAGATGCATGAGAAGTATATAAAAATGTTCTGCACATTGACCATCATAGATCAAGAATAAGAAGCTGATGCTAATTAAGCTTAAAGACAGCTGCTATTAACAGAGAGTAGTAAAGAATGACCATGGGGAGTGGGTTGTTTGAAGCACCAGAGAGATCTGGTTCAATAAAGACAGATCTCAGCAAATGCTAGAAAGGCGGCACAGGGGAGAGATACTCTTTTACCTGCTTTAGGTAAAAAACCTTTAGGTTTGTTTTGTTTTTGATTTGATTCTGTCTTGATAGGGCTCAAAGGATATAAGGCCTGCAGTGTATCCTGGTTCAGCATCGGGCAAGGCAAACAGCACTTCCAACTGTACTGTCACTCTGGCTCATGCATTACAATAGGAAAGTTGCTCAATGAAAAGAGCATAGACTTTGACTATATTCAGATATGTATCTAAATTTTAGCTTCACATTATTCAAAGTGTGTTTATTTTTGGATAAGGTACATAGGGAGTTTCCTTTTTAAAATGGAAATGATAATATTGCCTTAAGTTTGCTTAGTAATTCAATAAAATATGCAAATTGCCATATCTTGAAACTGGTGTTAAGTGGATTCTCAATATATTATTAGTATTATTTGTAGTATTTATATTAATATTGTCATTGGTAAATTCACCCTTTTTTCTAAATAAGTAAAGGCATTATGTTTTCTAATATATTACTTTCATTCTATTTTATGAAGAAGTATTGATGAGCAAGTCTCAGTTGAGTTATAAAAGATGATATAATGAGCATACATTTTTGATATATTTAAGAATTAGCATGGTGTAATGATTTTATCAAATAAATTTATATATCTTGCAACAAGCTTGGCAATTATAACTCAGGAAGATTTAGAAATAATATTCATTCAAATAATTTTTATCAGAAATATATAGTGTTTTTGTTAGGTCACATCAAGCCATACTCAGGATTTACTCCTGGCTCTGTACTCAGTGATCACATTTTTGTTGTTTTTGGGGGGCACACCCAGTGGTACTCAGGAGTTACCCCTTGCTCTTAGCTCAGAAATCAGCCCTGGCAGGCTCCATCTGGGATGCCAGGGATAGAACATGGGTTTTTCTGGGTCTATCGCATGTAAAGCAAACACCCTACTGCTGTGCTATCACTCTGGCACTCAGAGATTACTTTTGACAGAACTTGGGATCATTTGAGAAAACAGGGATCAAACCAGGTATGTACCAGACCCACTTTAGTTTCTTCAAATAAGATATGTTGTTCATGTCTATTCACCAACCCAAAGTTATGTGTAACATTTCACAAGTACAGTGGCTTTTATTGTTAATTTTACATTTCAAGTATTCTGAAAAATTTATTAGCATATTTGAATTTGACAGTCTTTGAGCATCAAAATTGGTAAAGGCACATTTTTCTCACACTACAAATGTAAAGTAATGCTGGGCATATACAAGTGAAAGAGATGCTTAGCTTTCAGGCATTTCTCTCCATAGCATTTTGAAACCTCATTAAAACATTTCAGTCTCTTTTTTTGTTACTTCTGACAAAGAATGGCTTGGTTGACACTTTGACCTCAGTTGCTCAACTGTTCTCTTTCACAGGGTGCCTTCTTTAATGTGTTGGTTTTACATAAAAAGGATTTGACTCTATTCAATATTAAAACAAACATCAATTACATATTTGTTGAATTTTTATTCTGCCAAATCATTGGTTAGACTGTTTCCCTTTCCAAGCTTGTTTTGGCATCATGTAAACTATGTCTGAGCTACCCAGACTATTTCTTAAATTCAGAACCCATTTTCTCAGTTCCAGTATCAGGAGGCAATGAATCATTAGGGTCCATCAGACTTCACAGGATCTCATTAGTAATGTGAAAACTAGAAAGCTGCTCCATTGCCTAATATCCATCCTTTCCCATTTGATTCATATTTTCAATTTGATTACAACCAACTTATGCCATTTTCTACATTGCTATGGAAATAAATATTCAATACAAAAGCTGACATTAGAATATGTGGCAACTGCCTTTTTACTGTTTCCAACTAGAGAGGTCCCTTATTACCAAATGTTCCTGGGGGATGAGTTTTTTTTTTTTTTTTTTTTTTTTTTTTTTTTTTTTTTACCAATGCAAATATAAATAATGGTGGTGGTTTCGAGTGTATTCCTGGACACTGAGAAATCCAATATAACTTTGTAAAAATAAAAACAAAGGAACAAAACATCAGTTGGGACTTTTGAATTAGTGGAAAGCATTCATCAGAGATTAATTGGAGGAGCTAATTTGAAAATGGTTTAACTACATCAATTTTGCATTGATCTTGCAGCAATAAATATTTTTTGTATAGCTATAAGAATGGTGGTAGTTGTCTTAAGGTCAAAATATCCACAGGGAGTTGATTGAAAATGGTATGATGGGACATCAGAGGGCTGGGAAACAAAGGAAAATGATTGATGATGTGTTGAGGGTTTCATTCTATGAGAATAATATGAAAGTTTAAGTATTTGTTCTCAGCACCATTTTAAAATGTTCTTATGAAAGAGTCATTTTTCTATATATTTAACTTTACATTTAACACCAAATATGATATTTGGCTTATTGTTTGAGATAGAACAGTAATAATAGTGCTCTATTGAAAGGCAGATAAAGACATTCTCAAAATTCTGAGAAAATTACCCTACAGAAATGATCAATGTTAAACATATCAACTTCAGAAAAGATTCATTTAAAGCACAAAGTTTACTTTGACAATCAATCCCATAGAAAACTTAAAATGGAATGCAGAATTAGTAATGGCAGTGGCTAACTATAGAATAAATATCACACTTATTATACTGGAAAAGTATTTGAGTATAAAATTATATACCACCTTAAAACCTTATGAATGTAAAAAAGTATATGAGCATAAAATTACATACCATTTTAAAATCTTAAGAATGATTTTTAGGGCGAGTGAGGTGGCGCTAGAGGTAAGGTGTCTGCCTTGCAAGCGCTAGCCAAGAAAGGACCACGGTTCGATCCCCCAGTGTCCCATATGGTCCCCCCAAGCCAGGGGCAATTTTGAGCGCTTAGCCAGGAGTAATTCCTGAGAATCAAATGGGTGTGACCCAAAAAACAAAACAAAAAAAATAATGATTTTTAAAAGAATAACATGTTTAGATGACTCATTAATAATCAGACATTACTGACCATATTAAGTGATTTCCAAGCTACAGAATATTTTCATTTAATTTACACAAATTAGTAGAATATTAATGGTAAAATGCAAAGGGAAAAAAACACATGGACAAATCACATTTGAACCTATGGAGTATAAAGTCATGTGATAAACATAACTATCAGTGGGGCTAAAAAGTAATGACAATGACTTCATAAGACAAATATGTGAAATGGTCTTATTTTCTAGTAATTTCTCAAATTAAAGAATCATTTTAATGGTGCGGGAAAGGATAAATTAGAAGTAAATATCAAATAGTATGTAAAGCTGATTTATGATGTTACAAATTTGTGACCTATATAATGTTATGCATCAGTGTTTCTTTAATATATTTTTTCTTTAAAAAAGAAATGGTGGGATGACCTTACCCTTTTAAAATCGAACTTGGCCACCAAAAAAATGCAATTAGAAATGAGAAGGAAATAGAGTAAGTACTGTGAACTGGTATCTGCCATATAAAACTGTTGTGGAAATGTGAGGAAAGGGTATTTTATTATTGTTTTTATTCCAACTGGGCTCACATTTTTGTTCACTCAAAAGATCCAATTGTGAGAACTTGCTCTAAAGTCCCAGCTTGTTGATAGACAGGCATCCTCTCCCAAGGTAATAGAGAAGCTATTTTAACAACACTTATATTTTTGGAAAAGTCAGTGTTTGCTGTAATCTGATAACAACTGCAATCTATATCTCACCTGCATTTATCAACGCCAAGCCACAGAAATGCCTAGAAGGGCCAAAATGTTTGCAGCTCGTGCTATGCATTTGTGGTATTTTGGCTGCTTTTCTATAAAAATATTATGCCACCAAAAATACTTTCTGATTCCATGTAGCAATTCAACCCACAAACATCAAGTTGAGTGTTGGTTTTATTATCCTTAACTAATTGGAGTTTCCTTGAGAATAGAAAGCAATAGTAAATTCATGGAGTCATTAAATTGTGCTTGGGGAAAAAAAAGGAACTTTAATATCATGTCTCAACCACTTTCTTTTCCTTATTTTTAAAAATATCAATGCTTTCTTTCTATGTTGTCTTACTTATATAAAATGATATAACAATTCACAAGCTTTTGTATTAACTTTTCTATATAGTAGAAAAAAGAAATTCAGAAATTTTCAATATTTAAAAAAATGAACAAGAAAATAATGAGTTTCTTAGGTTAAAGATGCAAGTACTTACCACATTTTTCTGGTTATAAAATTGATAAGTAATATTAGTAGTAATAGTAATATTTGAACTATACTATTCTACTATTGAATAACTTTCTAATAGTAATATTTGAAGAGCCAAAGATAAGTCATTACCCATTAGACATGCCCATAGAAGAAAGATGCAAGTGTAAGTGAAATAGAGATTAGTATTTTAAAATATTTTAGTTTTTAAATTAATGCGTCTTTTCAAAAATTATTACTTAATATCTTTCATAACACATACATTTAGGGTTATTAATTTAATGTCCTCTAGAGTATCTAGGTCTACTGGTATGATCTCATGTATTTTTCAATAATAATTCCTGTGTATTATCCCTGGTACTTTATTTCATATTGTATAAGTAGATATTTTTTATTAAAGAATAAGACATGTCTCACATAATACTTTATTATTATGGCAACAGGCACACAGTGATTAATTCTCAACACCTCTGGCTTATCCATTGAACAGATTTATTTTCAAGGAAAGAGAAGTGAGTTATATATTACATTTGGCAAAAATAGTAAGTCAATTGTGTTTACTCATTTATTTACTTGTTACACAATTAGTGAGTAATATAAGTATTGGTGTTTGTTTTTATTATAATTTAGTATATTTTAGTATATTATATTTCAAAGTATTTGGGATCATTTCCTCATTTTAATTTGATAGCCATGAAACAAATTTAAGTTTAGTTTTCAAATTATTTATTTTTAAATTTAGCCATAATAATAATATAAAGTTTTACAGTTAAATGGTAGAATGCCTCTTTCCCTCCATCTTGTCTCAGAATAATCTTCTAAACCCCTCCCCACCTCAACATTTTAACTTACTGCCTATGTTTCACTGCCCTAGTAAACACTGTTCTTTGATTAGGTTTCTTTGGATCAGTGTTATTGGCTAATTATGCATTTTTGAGTTTTTATGAGAGAGAATGTTTTCTTTCTTATTCTTTTTGTTTTTTCTTTAGGGGCTACACCCTGTGACACTCAGGGATTACTCCTGGCTAAGTGCTCAGAAATTGCCCCTGGCTCAGGGGACTATATGGAATGCCAGCGGTTGAACCAAGGTCTGTCCTTGATTAGCCTAGTGCAAGGCAAACACCTACCACTGTACTGCTCCAGTCCTTCTTTCAGATTCTCTCCTGGCTGACTTAACTTACCATTGATACTTTCTAGTTCCATTAAAATAGTGACAAATTATATAATTTACTCTTATCTTATGACTTATTAATATTTTATGTGTATAAATATAAAAGATGATTCAAAAGTGATTAAGGATCTTGATATCACAACCAAATTTATAAATTATATTGATAAAAATATAGGCAGAAGACTTCTTTTTTTGGGGGGTCACACCCGGCAGCACTCAGGGGTTACTCCTGGCTCTATGCTCAGAAATCACTCTTGGCACGCTCGGGGAACCATATGGGATGCCGGGATTTGATGGGGATGAAAGGCAAATGCCTTACCTCCATGCTATCTCTCCGGTCCTGGCAGAAGACTTCTTAACATTTATTTTATAGGTAACTTCATTGATTCAATGCCATAGACCAAACAAATGAAAAAGAAAAGAAATAAACAACAAATTAAGAAGCTTCTGCACTGCAAAGGAAACAATAAACAGAATAATAGTAAAAACAAAAACAAAAACAAAAGACAACCAACATTGAAGAAAATATTTGCTTACCATTCATTCATCTAATAAAGAGTTACTTTGTGATATAGATAGCACTGGTAAAATTTTTGTTTGTTTCTGTACCATACCTGATTGTGTTCAGGACTTAATTCCTGGCTTTGCTCTTAGTGATCACTGCTGATGGTACTCCAAGAACTATATGGGGTACCTGGGATTGAATCTGAGTTGAATGTAAGACATACAAATGTTCTAAAATTTAAGAAGAAAAAATTCAGCCAAATCCATTAAAAAATGGGGAGAAGAGATAGAAATATCTTTGAAGCAGAGTTACAGATGCATGAAAAGTATATAAAAATGTTCTGCACCATTGACCATGGTGGAAATGGAAGTCAAAACAACAGTGAGATCATGTAACACCAGAGGAACTAGAAGACATCACAAAGAATGAAAACAATCAATGTTGTTGTGGAAAAGGAACACTTTCCAACTGCTGGTAGGAATGCTGACTGGTTCAGGCTTTGGGACAGTTCACAAAATACTTAGTATTAAGTATTTTGACACTATATATAAGACCCTATATTCCCACTTCTCAGTTCTATCACGTGTATCAGAATAATCTTTTCAGAAAAAGCATGACTGCTCCTATTTTTATTGCAGCAACTTGGAAATTACTTTTTAATGTTATATTTTAAATGATTTGTTCTTTTCAGTACTTTTTCCATAACTTGAGTGAATATGATATTTATAGTGAATCTGATATTTACATAGATTCTGGTTATAGATCTATAAATTATGTGAGAAAATTATTTGTTTTTTATTATAAAGTACAATATATTTTTTGCATAATTTGAATAAATATATTTGTATTAATTCTGCCACAAGTCTTCAAATTTATGAGAAACATATTAATATATAAGATACTTAAACATTACTATAATGATCTTTAAAAATGCACTTATTAGAAATAAACTGAGTGAAAGAAATCAAGGAAGTTACATTTCTAAGCTCAAATTTATTGTTAAATAACTAAAATAATTAATATTCAGATCTTCAGATGTATTGCAGCATAGAGAGAATTAAGAGAACTTGAAAAATTATGAAATTTTCCTCTGAGCTTGGTTTCTCATTTTAATTATGATAGAAATTAACTGGTAATATACAAATATTTCACTAAAACCAATAACAAATGCTAAGTTCATACAAATTATTTTAGATTTTATACCTTCTTAAGAAGATTCTCTCTGTACCTAGTGTTTCCATACTTGATATAATTATTAACTTATTCTATTTCTTTAAGTGTTGTTAATGTTTTTTATGATTAATAATACTTTCCTCTCAATCTCCATTCCACTTGAAAGTTATACAAACAAATTAAGATTTAGAAAAAGTGCTCTCCCCATCTCCAAACGTGCCCACAGAAAAGGAAGGTTTCAGTGTTCAGTATGTAAAGAACATCAAAATTGTCATACATTTATTTGTTTATTTTTGTTTTTTTGGTCACACCTGGCAGTGCCCAGGGGTTACTCCTGGCTCCAAGCTCAGAAATTGCTCCTGGCAGGCTCAGGGGACCATATCGGATGCTGGGATTCGAACCAATGACCTTCTGCATTAAAGCCAAATTCTCCATGCTATCTCTCCAGCCTCTAAAATTGTCATACATTTTAACAAGCAAAAATATTGAAAAATTAAAAGTGACAATTCCTAAATAGGTCAAAGAAGAGAGATCATAGGACAATTTTTCCCCAATTTGAAACTAAGATGTGAAGAGAAAGAAAACAACACTTTAGCAAGTAAAAATCTGTACAGATAGCATAACTTAAATTGAAAGTGATAAAATATTGGAGGCTCAATGTATACACATCTGAGAGTTAAGAAATCCAGGACAACTCAGTGATCAGAGGGCTTGCATACTTTTGTTAGCCTTGCCTCCAAGATCTCTATTGAGTTCTCACTATGATTAGCAGTGAAGGAAAATCCCTCATGCTTCTGTCAGGAGAAGAGAAAAGTAAACAATTCTGATGTATGTTAGAGCACTCTGTTTCTTTTAACAAGACATTTCCACAGAAGAAACTATTTTAGAAGAGCTTAACCTTCCCAAGGAATGACAAATGTACAACTCATGTCTAACAGTATTCAAAGTGGGAGAAGAGAAACCTCTATGCCATTATCCTCCAATCTCTCCTCTAAAGACAGAAAATACATAAACCTAGTCCTTTCAGTTATCCTGGCCACTTATGACAGAACAGAAAAACAGAAGCCTAGGTAAAGTCCAAAGATTTAGCAAAGGATTGAGAACTTACCATTACATTCTGCAAAGCTTTCTCATCCCTATAGCTTTCACCACTTTAAGATAGGAACAATTTTGGTATGTCTGAAGACACTCATTTGAAAGAAGACAGTGCACTAACCAAGCAGGACTTTCTATAGATGTTTTTGAGAAACTTGAGAGTTTAGTGCATGTAGATCTAGTTTGAATAGTTTTATTCTGTATTCTAGGGCAACTCATATCATATTTAGCAGATGGGTGATTTGATCTGATTTGTCTTTAAGTTTTTAAGTCACATGGTAATTCAGCACTACCCCTAGCTTTGCCCAGGGTTACTTATAGTGCTCAGATGAACATGCAGTGTTGAAGATAGTAATGAAGTTCCTTTCAGCTCTCTCTAACACCTGATTTTTGTTGTTGTTGTTTTGTTTTGTTTTGTTTTGGGGCCACACAGCTCAGACTCCCAGCTCTGCACATAGAAATTGCTCTTGGCAGGTTGGAGGGACTATATGGGATGCATGGAATCAAATCCGAGTTCGTCAGGGTTGGCCGCATGCAAGCCAAACGCCCTACAGCTGTGCTATCTCTCTGGCCCCACCTGGTTTGTATTTTAAGGATGAGATGATAAATGCCATGCAGAGAAACAGAACAGTAGTAGAAAGAAAATATTACTCAATAGCCCCTGGTAATAGATGTAATGCTAGAAGACCTAATTATTTAAAAGCAATGAGATTTGCTGGCTAATTTGTGTGAAAAATGAAGGAAAGAAAGAAATCAGTGATAGCAATTTGTGGGTAAAAAACTGAAAAATGGAATATAGTTTACTGAGAAGGAGATTTAGAGGAAATGCAGGCTAGGTTTGGACCTCGTACAGTTGAAGTACATATTAAATAAGCAGTATATATAGAGAGGGCTTTTTACACAATAGAAATTTTAGTTTTCAGTAGACTTTTTAGCTTTAGGCGTGTTTTTTTTTTTTTTTTTTTTTGGAGCGGGGGAGGGGGGTTGATTTTTTCCAAATCGGGTTCTGTTTAAGACGTACTCTTGGCTCTATGCTCTGGTATCATTCCTGGCAGTGCTCAAGAGATCACATGTGGTGTGAGAGATTGAACTCTTATCCATGTGCTATGCAAATATATTGTCCACTATACTATCTCTCCAGCCCTCCAAGTTGATATGTGCTTATATATAATAATTTACTTAATATTTACATCAATCTCAAAATAAAAGTAATTTTAGTATCATTATTATTTTATGATTTATCGCTTACATTTGTTTTGTATTTGAGACAAAATGTAAGTAGCAAGAAAGAGGTTTGGTTTCAGGTATCTATGCTCTTAGCCAATATTTAGTTTTATTCCTTTTTCTTAGTTGCTATTTTATTATTACACCCTAGATGCATGAACCAACCAGTTTGGGAGAAAGAAAAATGTTATTATTTTATTTAGAAAGAAATGATAATAAATGCAATAACTTAATTAAGTGAAGGGATCATCTAACAAGAATATAAAATTACCAAACTTTTGTATTGATAGAAATGTTTTTGACAAAATTTAATTTATCATCAGAACATGATACTCTAACAAGGAATATTATTATAACATGGCTATTCTAACAAATTTATGTGTTAATAAAAATGTATTTTCTTAAAAAATATATTTTCACCTCTATAGATATAGCATGGAGGTAGTGAGTTTGCCTTGCCTGCAGAAGGTCGGTGCTTCGAATCCTGGCATCCCATATGGTCCCCTGAGCCTTCCAGGAGCGATTTCTGAGCATAGAGCCAGGAGTAACCCCTGAGCGTTGTCGGGTGTGATCCAAAGACCAAAAAAATGTATTTTCTTAAATTTAATTTTTATTATAATTATTTGCTAAATATTGTACATAATCTATTGTGAAAAAAGTGTTTTTCTATATTGTTTGATTCTAAAAATTAAAAATAATGCTGTTTTATTTACAATATGAGCTTTGATTTCCAAATGCTAAAAGTTAAAAATGTTATAACATTTAAAAATAAATTGTTATTCACTATAATTATAAAGTTTATTTTTCTCCAACAAGTACATTATTGGGAAAATAGTAAACATATATTAGATGGTAGTAATTGGTTATACAGCTAAAATCATAGTTTTATTAGAGAATATCTTCAACATAAAGGGAAAAGAAGAAATAGGCTTTTATGGATAGGTAATAGTAAGGTACTAGATTGTTATACTAAAATTCAGTATACAAATACTGAATTTGCTCTAGGAAACAAATGATACCAGTGGTGGGCTGTGTTATAAATGAGGAGCTAAAAAAAACCCCGAATAATTCTATATAAAGTATGAGTAGTCTTCAGTGAACATCAAAGTAAACTGATCTCAACTTAATAGGGCTTACATAGATCAGATTAACTGGGAAGGATGGTGTTATTTCATTATAAAGAATTGTATTAGGGGTTAATCTAAAATTAACAGTCTCCCAGAGATTAAAAACCAGGAAGGCTAAAAGTAGTGTAATATAAATAACTTATTTTATCCTAAATAAATACTGTCTTCTTAAGATCAACTAAAATAAAATCTTAAAATGGGCTACAAGGCTGCAGAAAAGGTATATGAGAAAGCATAAAATTCATATTGTTGCTATCTCAATGCTTGATATATAAATTAAAAATCAAATGAACCAAACGCATGTGTTGAACCAGAAGTGCACTGGAATGAGTGACAATTATCAAAAGAGAATATTTATATTGACAGCAGGATTGAGTACTAATAATAATTGATTATTAAGATAACTCCAAATTATTTGGTAGTAAGAAGAAAAGAAAAGGATCATAGAAATATTAATAACTTCTGATACCCAGAATAAGAGTTTATATTTTACTCACTAATTCCTTTCTTCTGAATGACAATGTAGTGATTTTACATCTCTTCCTAACCCTACACCAGACACACACAAACTTATCACATCAAAAAAATAAAGTTAACTGAATAATGAATATCCAAATTCTAGTGTACTGATAGATTTCAGACAAATATTCTCCCCATGCAGTAATGAAACTTGGAATTTTATTTGCATTGCACAAGACTGCTTGATTCAGTACTCAGTTTATTATAAAGCATTCTCATAGAACTCCATTGCTCTACAGTAGTGCTATTATCTTTCAACTCACACTAACCCTTTAATAGACCAACATAATTTGGTTAATTATTCTTGTTTTTATGACTAGGAATCACTCCTGGTAGAATTTGGAGGAACCATCTTGGGTGACATAGAACATAAGTAGTATGCACATTAACCTGTGTGTACTATGTTTGTTATACTATCTCTTAGGCCCTTGGTTAATTTTCATCAAATATAAACTGCTGGGGCCGGGCGGTGGCGCTGGAGGTAAGGTGCCTGCCTTACCTGCGCTAGCCTAGGAGACGGACCGCGGTTCGATCCCCCGGCGTCCCATATGGTCCCCCAAGCCAGGAGCGACTTCTGAGCGCATAGCCAGGAGTAACCCCTGAGCATTACCGGGTGTGGCCCAAAAACCAAAAAAAAAAAAAAATATATATATAAACTGCTATGTTATTAATGGACATGCATACTATGTTGAAAAAGGTCACAAAATAAAACAGATTTATTTCAAGTTCTTTATAAACACTGGTTAAATAATTTCCTTTGCTCTACTTCAATCCTTTATCTAGAGAATTTAACCCAAGAATAAATCCCAAGCTTGTTATTCAATTTATAGATATAGTTTACTTATTAATTTACTTTTTTGTTTCACACCTGGCAGTGCTCAGAAATTACTTCTGGCAGATTCAAGGGACAATATGGAATTTCAAGGATCAAGTCTGGGTAGAACACTTGCAAGGCAAGCCCCCTACCTGCTACACTATCATTTAGGCCAACTATAGATATAATGAATTAGGGAAACACCTTCCTAATAATTTGACTTTGAATTTAAAAGATTTAATTTTAATTATAGTTAACAATTTAACTTGAGAATTAAATAATTTTATTGACACAGAAATATAATGGGTTCATTTATTTTGTCTTGATAAAAGTAGAATTATCAAGAAAAGTTGATGGAAACCTGCTTTTTATGTAATAATATAAAACACTATAGTCATTATTTATAGTCATTTTAAATTTTATCACATACACAAAAGTACTACTTTTAACATAAAATCGGACTGTAATATGTAACTGTATATATAACTGTGTATATACATATCTATGTAATATTTATACATATTTATACATATATATGTCTTACATGACATTATTAATCTTCCTTTTATTTCAAATTTCATTTCTCACTCTTGACTTTATTTTTATGCTTTTGTGGTGGTTGATGAAAGACAGTTTATTTTATTTTCTCAGTATTAGGATTTTATTTTCTTTTATCATTCTCACTTTTTCTATTTGTTGTAAAAAAGTTCCTGGGATTAAGTACTAAAGAAAAGAGTAATAAACCAATTTTTATGGTAAAATAATAATAGCGATTGTCCAACTCTGGGTCTTGAGCTCAGTTCTGATTCTTGGTGAAGGGATAGACCTTTTTCCTAAATCTAAAACTAAATGGAAGGAAAATCAATGGAGTTGACTTCCTTCATAAGGAGAAAGTCTAGATGCAATAATGAGAGGAAGAGAAAATGCAATTAAAGAGACAAAAGCAGTACAATGGGGGCAGAAGCAATGGTATAGTATGGAGAATGCTATTATTTTTTGCATATGCACCCATCTCATCCATTGAACTAGCCAGGATCACTCCCTGAATGCAAAACCAGGATGTGTCTGAGCAATCTGGGTGTGACCCAAGATTAAAACTAAACAATCCCCCCAAAATACATTTTTACTCAACAGCTCAGACTTATTTTTAGTTCAATCTGGATAACTGCAGAACCCATTATAAACTATTTTCCTTAAATTTCTCTTCTTCAAAATATACCTTCCAGAAACTGTGCTCATGGATTTTTGTGAACACTGTTTCAGTTTTGAGTGAATGTACTGTGGGTTGATCATTGCATCCCAGTAGTTTTCATATTGAGATAAGACCATAGATTGATTAATATAATCAATCTATATCAGGGATCTTCAAGCTACGGCCCGCGGGCCACATATTGTATTTATTCCCATTTTGTTTCTTCATTTCTAAATAAGATATATGCAGTGTGCATAGAAATTTGTTCATAATTTTTGTTTTTACTATAATCTGGTCCTCCAACAGTCTGAAGGACAGTGAACTGGCCCCCTGTTTAAAAAGTTTGAGGACCCCTGATCTATATTAATATCAATACTTTTCCTTTTCCTGATAGCTTAATAGTTTTATGTGGAACTTGCAGAAACATGTGTACCTCCAATATAATTTGTATGTGGTAAGATAGTAATAGAAGTAATAGGTTAGTCCCTTTGCCTTCCTCATCTGCACCAGGAAAAAGAGCAGTAAGCAACGGTCAAGTTTATGACTCCAGTTGACTTGAGACAAAACCATTTTCCCCCCTTTTTCCAAATTAACTAGAAGATGATACTCAGGCACAGGAGGCTGCCATCTTAGTTACAAAATAATAAAATCCCCAAATCCAGAATCAACAGGAAAAGGTATAATATTATTATTTTCAGATGAAAAGTACTAGGGGAGAATGACTGTTTCACAATAGCTATTTTAATCTGCAAAGACATAGCAAAATATTGCAAAGTGATTTGACATTTTAATAGGATACAGGCAAAGGTTGATTAATAATTGGAAGCTTCAGTTTCCTGGTATGACAATTTATCTGTTATTCCGTATCTGTCTTATTCCTGCCACTTTCAATCTTGTACTCATCTTATTGAGACTACATCAGTCAAAACGAGGTTGGGAAATTGCAAACAATTCAAGACTTTATAGACAAGAATAAAAGATAGTGGCTTATTGAGCCTAAATTCTACTGAAAGTTATGGATACAATAATGAAATATTATATACACAGTACTGTATTCACGTGTATTTATTTGTGTTAAAAATAAATAAATGTATTTACTTGTGCTAAAAATGACATAGGTGTATGATGTATTAACATGTATCAATGTTTTGGCTCCAAAACAACTAAAAAAAGAATATACTGGAAAATGTGTACATAGTAAATATAGTGATGGATCATAAAGAGAACAAATATTATGAAAAATTTTATTGTTTTTCAATTATCACTTGAATATTAAGACAATTGCTGAAAGTAATTATATATTCCTTTTGAAGTCTGAAGGGTTTAGGATTTTAGAATTATAATTCTACTTTCATCCTCCAAGAATCTCCTACCAATGAAAATGTAAAGTCTTTACATTCAGGGCCTCTCTAGAGAATCTGTATGAATCACAGACATTTGACTAAATCCTAGACCTGCCTAAAGTGAATGAATAGGAACAAATCAAACGTTTCGAGGAATTGTTGACAGTTCCCAACCATCATTAATGTTCAGTGCTCCCTTGGATTTTAGCCACGTTCTTACCTTTAATCACTGGACACCCTTAGGATAATGCACTACACCTGGGACTAGGGATAATTTACCACTTGCAGATGGGTTAGCACCACAGTTCACTTAGACAGAGTTTTGCATTTATTCTGAGTCCCAGAGGGTT
The DNA here is from genome assembly GCF_024139225.1 of Suncus etruscus. Taxonomy (NCBI): domain Eukaryota; kingdom Metazoa; phylum Chordata; class Mammalia; order Eulipotyphla; family Soricidae; genus Suncus; species Suncus etruscus. Next base: position 97,710,930 of record NC_064851.1, on the reverse strand, counting down.
TCCTTTTATAGTGCAGTTATATCCACTAAAATTATAACTTCCAAAATTCTTTTCTATTTTATTGCTCTCACAAAGTATTTATGACCTCTACTGCCTAAATGGACATTTTTAAAGATTTACTGTTGAAAGCTTTCAGGAGAAATGCACAAGTTTGGTGCTTCTGGTGCTGAACTATTACATGGAGATTTTTGTAAGAACGTTTTTTGTAGTGCATATAGAAATTATACTCAGTTTTAGTTTCTTATAAAGAAAAATCCTATTGAAGTTTCCAAAGTTTATTTTGTGGCATGTCATCATTCAGTAGACTTAAGCAACCCATATTATGCAAATTAATTTCCCCTTCTAGGTTAGTGTAATTTCAAGTAGTTAAGAATTGAGTTTTATAGAATGTTATGAAATTAATTCTTTGCATTTTATGCTTATATTTGATACACCTCTTTTGGTAACTTCATGTCTACTTTTCATATCAGTTTTCTCTGCTATGCTACGTTCTTGTATATTCTTGGCAGGCAGAATTTTCAAGGAGTGTTACTGGAGTGAGTCCCAGGAAAACATGGGCAGAGCATTCTCAGGGTTACACTGTATTTTTTTGTCAAATAAAATATTTTTTCACAAATTAAAGTAGAAAACACAAGAGAAAATAGCGTAATTTTATTTATACCTGAAGGACTGGGCAAAGAAAAAAATTGGCTATAAGGGAGCTAAATCTTTGTCATATTGTCATCAAAACACAAAAATCATGCCTTAGTATAATCTTAGTATCTCTTAATTCTCTTATTTTAAAACACCCTGGCCTGATATTTTTATAAGTAAAAAAAAGACCATTTTAACATGTTCCTGATTGCAAAACGGTATTTGCAATTTAAAGTATTAACATAGCTTGTTCTTTTGGTTCTTGAAAACTGTAATCAGTAAAAAAGGAACACAGAGACATGTGCATACAGGACCAGGTATATATTCTCCATTGTGGAATATGTCTAAATTTCAACAACAAAAAATTTTATTTGACAATAGTTTCTCCACCATGTGTTGTGTTTTGCTGTTACTATTAGCTGTGACATGATAAAATTAAGAAGCAGACCACCCAGTCCTGAGAAGTCACTTGGTGACACTGCTATTCTTAGTTGTTCTAGTTTGAAGACTGAGAATGGCTTACTAGATGATTAGGTCACACTGGGCCAATCTTCTCTAAGTTGCATGGATTCACTGCCTTCCCTGGAAACAGAACCATGAACTTCAAGTATCACTTGTTTAGTCACACTTGGGACTATAGGGGGAAAAGAAAAGAAAGATGAAAGAGACATATTAGGGCCCGGAGAGATAGCACAGCGGCGTTTGCCTTGCAAACAGCTGATCTAGGACCAAAGGTGGTTGGTTCGAATCCCGGTGTCCCATATGGTTCCCGTTCCTGCCAGGAGCCATTTCTGAGCAGACAGCCAGGAGTAACCCCTGAGCATCGCCGGGTGTGGCCCAAAAAAAAAAAAAAAAAAAAGAAAGAGACATATTAAACCTATTTGGGCACATAATTTCTCAATTACACCCACCTCTCTTTTCACGTCTTCTGTTCCAATCCTCATTCCATTAAGCCACTGTGAGATACTACTTCTGAATTCATTATGCTTTTGTATGCTTCATGTTTTGGACAGAATAGTTTGTCTCAGTCTGGAGAGTACCTAACTATCCTCTGGATTACTGATGCCTTTAGTTCTCTCTTAAAAATGATGAGGTCCAGACAGACTTTATCATTACTCTTTCTGTATGATGCTAGTGCATATATTCATTAACTCAGGAATTCACTGTAATTTTTTTTGATTTTTGTCAGTGTCTTTCACCAGACTAAAAACTATCTGACTTTAGTAGTCATATTTTTTTCTATTGTGGTAACATATCTTTTTTTTTCCCCCAGACCCCAGTGTTTAATTGATTCACTTTTGTGCAGAGTAGGTCGTATTTAACATATTTAATTAACTAATTATTTTAAAAAATGACCAAAGAAGTGAAGTAAGGGAAGAATTGCACATTTTCTCCAGCCAGGCATAAATCTTGGTTTTCTTGATATTTTAGAGTGGCAACAGGATGATTGTTCAGAAATATCTGAGAGATGTCACAATTAATCAGAACTTTCTTTATTCCTTATTTTTCTTATCTTTAAATCTCAATCTAAATTAAAGTGCCTTAATTATGGACCCATTTTCTTTGTTTTAAATGTTATTTTATCTCTATTCTTCTCAGATCTCTAAATTCTTCAGTCTACCTTTCTTGTTATGTTTAAGTATTCTAAAATACAACAGAAAAATTGATTGACCAAAGTCTAGAAAATATAAAAATGTTACTCCAAGTTCCCCTAGTCATAAATAATTAACACTGTAGAAGAAAAATGGAGAAATTTAATAAATCTCAGTGGATAAAATGGGGTAGAGGCCCAGAAATGTGGCTATAAAGCATAGATATAAATTCAAAGAAACACACTGCATTTTCTAGTAGTTTTTAATTCTTTGTGCCTTCACCCAATTTTCTATGCAAATGATGTAATTATGATTGCAAATAGTGACCGAATGGCATGTAGTTTTAGAATAATACTATCACTATATTGGATGTAGACTTAAAAATAAACTAGAAACAAAAGTATAAACACATTTTAGTATTGGTTATTATGCTCACACAAATTTTCAGGTGCTTTGCTTATATTATGTAATTTAACTTACCATGGTTACTGAGGAAACATTTGCTAGTTTTCTATTTTATAGTGAGAGACTTGATGTAGAAAATAATGATAAAGTAAATTATTCAAGTTTTACTGATTGGCAAGTAATACAATAGATGGGTTTCCTATGTTAACACTGACTCCAGAGTGACCTCTTCAAGTTCAAATCAGATCTAGACATTAATATGACATTATAATTAATATGATCTTAATTATTTGTGCATAATTACAAAGTACCACAATTACCTAGTAGTGTATTACTATATAAATAATAGATAAACTACCGTATTTTTTGGCATATAAGATGACATTTTTAACCCCTAAAAAACTTATTAAAAGTCAGGGGTCATCTTATAGTCTGGTATATGGCATGCTGAAACTTACTCCAGCTTCAGGGACCAGTGATCCGCCTGCCTCTTACCACTCCACCCCATCCAGCTGCAGGGCATGATCACTCAGTCCTCCGCTTGTCCTGATTAATCTTTCAGGGCATACAGAGGAGGCACTCTGTCTTTCTCTAGCTCTCCTATTAATCACTGCGCCCCAGCCAGCTGCTCTTGGAGGAGCCCCCTCACCCTGCTCTCAATGTAGATCACAATTAAAAAATTACAGTCACTCACTACAAATGACAAATTGATTGTTAGCTTTTTATTTTTTATTTGTTGCTGCCTCATCTCCATTCTCCCTCTCTTCCAAAGTTTAACTTTATTAAACACATACTGTTAGCCTTTGAGGGTTCTATTCTTTTTCACTTACGTTTTTTATTTTCCATTTGGTGTGCGTTAAAAGAGAAGTAGTCTTATATGGTGAATATAGCCCAAACCCTATATTTTCATAGGAAAAGAAGGGGTTGTCTTATACTCTCAGTCATCTTATACACCAGAAAATATGGTATGATGATTATTTTCATGGAATAATAAAACCTGTGTAATAAGGTAGCATTTAAGTATTTAAGTTTATAAGGTAGTATAATTGAAGACACATACTAAGTAGTTTCTGAAATTGTCCATCCTCTGTGCTTCACGTTTTACAAATACGGTAGTTAAAAAATGCTTGTTTAATAATTTTGTTTTTTAGAAGGGTATAGTTACAGAATTTTTTATTTCAAATTTGTCTTTCTTCATTATTACAAAATCATGTTGTAGAAAATTTGATTTTATGTTGCTGAACTTCGTAGAACTCTAATGTAAGCTTTGGAAAATTTGTAACTTCAAATAACTGAAAAGGTGTAGAATGATGAAACTCAACACCCCGAGGAAAATATTACTAAGGCATCCTTAAGAATAATAGTCAAATTATATTTTTACTTATGTGACAGAAAATGTTCTCAGTTTATATATATATATATATCTATATATATATATCAGACATATATTTATATGCATAATATGTAATTATGATGTCCTTAAATTCTTCAACCAAATTGAAATACCAACAATAACCATCCTCTTTATACAGGTTAGAAAATTAAGTCTAGGTTTCTGCTGGGAGTCAGAAGGGTGCTGAAGCCATCTCGGGTCATGCTATTTTCAGCTGCCTGAGACTGGATTTCATCAGCTTTCCTGCCGGTGATCCTGCCTGCTTCAGAGGTGGGTCGGTATATACACACACTGATTACTGCTGGTTTCTGCTGAGTGTCAGAATGGCGCAGAAGCCATCTTGGGCCATAGTGCTTCCAGCCGCCTGAGACTGGATTTCATCAGTATTCCAGTGGGAGATCCTGCCTACTACAGAGAGTTCTTGGCTGGCTCCGCCCTCCTGCTGTGCCTTGGATGACCCTGAGGACTTAAAGGGAAAACTCTGCTTTGCTTGTCTGTCTTCCCTGAATACTTGAAGCTCTACTCAGAGACCTGGGAAGTACACCTCCCAAAAAAACTGTCATCTAGAGGCTGCAGAAGAGCATGGCCACTCCGCTTGGCAGCCACGCACTCTTTCTAACCAATGAACCCCACCACAACACACAGGAGAAATCATACTACAAGTGAGATGATGGGGACACCTCGCAGGCAAACACCATGCACAGAGAATGAAGACGATAGCTCGGATGACCTAAAAAATTCCAACCATCTGATTAACCTCTCGGATAAGGAACTTAAAATAGCAATATGGAAGATGTTTGTAGAACTCAAAGAAAGCATAGATCGATCTGAACAGAACACAAAGACAGAAATCAAAAAATCTCCAAACTGAAATAGCAGATCTGAAAAACATGGTAGCTCAACTGAAAACCTCAATGGATGGCCTCACCAGCAGGGTAACAGCACCTGAGGAGAGAATCTGAGTACTGGAAGATGAGAAGGACTAGTTGGCATTCCCATCAGAGTGAATAAGGTTTTTTTTCCCTCTTATATCCATGCCAACACTGGTTGATTTTGTTCTTTTAAGGATGTGTGCTAGTTTCAGTGGTGTGCGATGATATTTTATTGTTGTTTTTAAAATGAAGCAGTGCATTTTTATATGACTTTTAGCCATTTGTATGTCTTCTTTGAGAAAGTTTCTGCTCATCTATAAAGTGCTTTATATACCTTTAATATTAATCCTTTATCAGATGAGTGGTAGGTACATATTTTCCCTATTTGAGGGGGTTTCTATAATTTGGTCATTGTTTTGTTTTGTTTTTGCTGTTGTTGTTTGCTTAGCTTTTTAGTGGGGAACATTTCCGGCTTTGTTGAGGTATTTTTTTTTTTGAGATTTATTTGTAAGAAAAATGAAAGACATTTTTGCAATATTTCTCAGAGACAAAAGATATGAGGGCTGGAAGGTGCGGCTCAAGACATGAAGCTCACCACAAAGAGTGATGAGTGCTGTTAGAGATATAACTACATTAAGAACTATCATAACCAAGAGACTGATGAGGGAAATAGAAAGCCTGTCTCAAGTACAGGTGGGGTGGGGAGATTTGGGACATTGGTGGTGGGGATGTTGAACTGGTGAAGGGGATGTTTTTTATATGACTGAAATCATACAACTGCAATAATTTATAGTCATGGTGTTTAAATAAAGATAAAAAAAATAGGTCAGTATCTTTCATTGTTCCTTTCAGTGCTACTATATTCTTATTAGATTTCACCCTGGTTGACTTACAAAGTAGTGACAAGTCACTGTTGAACTCTCCCACTAGTATGGTGTCGTTATTGATATATTCTTTCAAGTTTGTCAGTAGTTGTTTTAATGTTTGCTGTTCCCTCACCGGGTGTGTATTTGTTTAGGAGTGGATTTCTTCCTGTGGTACATATTCCTTGTTTATAAGAAATGTTCATCTCTGTCCCTTATAAATTTTTAAGTCTAAAGTTTGTGTCAGCTGAAATTAGTATGGCCACTTCAGTCTTTTTAAGGGAGTTGTTTGCTTGGAAGCCTTTGACTTTGAGTCTGTATTTGCTCTAATTATTTATATTCTGTTTTTGTAAGCAGTAAAACGTTGGACTCAGTTTTTAGATCTATTTTGCCACTATGCTTATCTTAAGTGGTATATATATTTCATTTACTTTGAGAGTGATTATTATCATGGAAATTAGTGTCAATTTTTTGTATAAGTTTGGTATGCTGTTTGGTTTGTTATCTTAATGTACATATTTTGGTTCATCCTTTAAGGCTAGTTTTGTGTATGTAAAGTTTCTAAGCTGTTTTTTATCCATGAAGCTAATTATCCTTCTTTCAAACCTGAATGTAAGTTTGACTGGGTAAAATATTTTTTTTTGATAATTAATAACATTGAATTTTATCACTATATCCCACCACTTTCTTCAGGCCTTGAGAGTTGCTGTGGTAAATCTGCTGTTAATCTTAAGGACATCTCTTTGCATATAACTTTACTTTTTGATTGTGCTGCTTTCAGGATTACAGCCCTACCTATGAATTTTTATCATTTTGACTAGTAATTGTCTTGGGTTCTTTTTTTGGAAAAGCCTTTTTTCTCTTTTGGCTGGTACTCTTTGTGAATGTAGGATTTGGTTGCATGCACTTTTTAGCTCTGGGAGTTTCTCTGCAATGCTATCCTTGATTGTTGATACTTCATAGGGGTTTTTATTCTTTGTCTCCAGAATTCCACTTATTCTTATTTTGTTTCTGTTGGTTGAGTTTATCAAAGACTTCTATTTTCATCTTTTCATATTTTGGGGGGACATTTCCCATTGTCTCATCATTGGTTTTGAGATTCTTTTCCAACCTCTTCTGTTGTATGGAGTTGTTATGTATCTAATCTTTCAGCTCACTGATTCTATCTTTAGCTACTGTTACTCTATTAAATAAGCTTTCCAGTGAGGGTTTAATTTCTCCTAATAATTTTTTCAGCCCTGCTATTTCAGTTTGAAGTTTTCTTATTTCTACTCTCATATCCTTCTTATTTTTATTTGTAGCATGTTCAATTTGTTCCATGCTTTCTTTGAGTTCTATAAACATCCTTCATATTTCTTTCCTAAAGTCCTTATCTGAGGGGCTAAATAGGTGGTTGCTACTTTTCCAGTCATTGTAACCATTTTCTTTCTCTAAACATAGCGGAGGCCTGTATTATTGTCCCATTGTTTTGGTTGTAGAATGGTGTTTTCTATGTACTGTGCTGGTGTTCCTTGATTAGGAGAAATGTGCAGCCATAAAATGGAGCATAATGTAGTGGCTGTGCTCCACTGGCTATTTGTCTTGGGCCTGTTCCTCACCTAAGCACTGCCAATGTGGCTTCTGAATCCTAAAGCTGAAACTCCACTGCAGTGGCCTCTACTGTCTTTTCATGAATTGGGTTCCATAGCTCTGGGTCCCTGCCTTAAATCTTATGGCTACACTTCTACTTTCTATTACAAATACTAGAAATACATTGTTTTCTCTTGTATTTATATAAGTTTTTTAAAATATATTATCCAGGTTATGCTTTTGTATGCATAGGAAATTATTTTTATAGTTGTAAGTTGAACAAAATACAACATCATTATAACATGTTAAATAGTATTAATAAGTTAGTTTAGCCATATTGGTTGACTTTTGCTTATGTTTTTCTTATAAAAACATTTTTCTATTGCTTTGCAAAAAAAAACTTTGTATTCTTCGAACTACATTATTTATGTACTTTGAAAGAAAAATTTCAAACTTTCACATTTTTTGTTATTAATGGTTTTGATATTATTTGTGCTTTTTTCTCTCTAGTTAAATGGATTATATGTTTTATGCATATTCTTTTTATTTAGTGGTTTTGGCCATTTTCACAACTAATTGTTATAGACTACTAGTTATTCATAAGTTTCAACTAGAGTTGAACTTATTTCTGGTTTTGCTCAGTTTGAATATGTAATTATTTTTTTGTGTTTTTTTGGGCCACACCCGTTTGATGTTCAGGGGTTACCATTTGATGCTCAGGGGTTACTCCTGGCTAAGTGCTCAGAAATTGCCCTTGGCTTGTGGGATCATATGGAACACCAGGGATCGAACCGCGGTCCTTCTTTGGCTAGCTCTTGCAAGGCAAACACCTTACCTCTTGCTCCACCTCATTGGCCCCTGAATATGTAATTTTATAACTTTTTATCTATTAAGACTGTTTTATATGCAAATGAATATTTGTTAGTGGTGGCTGTGGGTTTTGTAACACACCCTGTAGTGCTCAGGAGTTACTACTGACTTTGGGCTTAATAATCACTCCTGGTGGGCTTTGAGGACCATATTGATTGCCAGAGATCCAAGGCAAACACTATGCTATAACTTCAGCACCAATAAACTTAGATTTTAGCATAAATACATATAGGCACACACAAAGATATATATATTCATTTAGTAAAATTTATATGGTCTGTGTGAAAGGTAAAACCTTAAAGCAGTATAAACTAACTTCCTGAGAGCTAATATCTATTGTTCTCTATCAAATTCCAATGTCAAATCTCCTGAAAATTTTAATCCTGTAATTCATATTTTATTTATTTTCATTATGCTTTAGCAAACATTTAAACATAATATGGATTATTTATATTCTTTGCTCACTCCTTTTTCAATCATCCACTTCTATTCACTTCTTGAGCTTCTTTTTGTGTTTTCATAATTGAGAGTAATGTTTTCAGAGAACTTTTTGTGGGTGGTAACTTTCTGACTTACCACATATCTTACAGTATCAGTACTTTTCCTTCCAATTTAAATAATATTTTATACATGTATAATATTTAAGGTTAAAAACAGGATTGGGACTAGATAGTCAAAGATAATAGCCTTCCTCTCTTAGTCTCAATGTTAAAAAATAAATTCTTCCAGATAAAAAAATAAACACTTTTAGGCCATAGCACCTATCAGAAGAGAATGAGAAAGGCTGATATTTAAAATAAAAGGTAACTGTATGGTGATGAATAGAACCTCATATTTTGGCAGAAAGCATACATAGTGTATATAGGTATTAATTGACTGATCTACACACCTGAAACCTATATGATATATAGACTAATATTAGTTCTATAACTGTTTACTTTGCCTAATCTATATCTTATTTTACTGTCTTCTTGTTCTAGTCCTATTTCTGGTTTGTCTTCATAAAGTTCCTTTTGTTCTAATTTTCTTCAAATTATTTATGTTTCTGCTATTCTGAAACATCTTTCACTTATTTATCTAATAAAGATTCTAGCTATATTTATTAAAATGCTTTGGTAATTTTGAATAAAATACTCAGGGGCTAGAGATTAGAGTCTTTAGAGCAGGTAGGATCCATGTTTTCCACAAGATCAATCTGAGTATGATCCCTGGTAACAAATAGAGGCCCCCCCAAAACCTACCAGGAGCTATTTCTCAGAGCAGAGATAGGAGTAACCACTAAGAATCTACAGGTGTGACCCATGATGTGGGGAGTGTTAGAGCTATATATTCAATGTACAGATTCGGAAAAACAAAAAACTGAAGATCAAAACTACGTCCACCAAACTTGGAAATGTGGCAGGCAAGGATTGGGGTTGGGATTTGGGAGGTGAGAGGTGTGGAATTCTCTTATGGACACTTGTGGAGAGAAGCTGACACTAATGTTTGGATTAGCATTTGAATATTGTATGTTTAAGACTCCAGTATCACTAACTTTGTAAATAAAATTTCTTTAATTAAATAAAATATTAAAAATATAATTTGCATATTTATAAAACAAAAACTTTATATAAGATGTTTTGCATATTCACATAAATATATGATTTCTAGAGAAATCTTTAATCTCCATCAACAATAGTCACTGGATTAGAGGTGGAGATCAATCTGTGCAGAATATAGTTATGAGTTCTGAGCAAGAATGTATTCACTATATCTAGACTGAGAAAAAGTCCAATAATAAATTAATTTCCAATTAATAGGAAAATGATAGAATGATAACTAATTCAATAGATTACCCAGAAAGCTGGTCTGTCTTTATGTAGAGGTTGTTATGACTTTCTTCTGAGTTGTAAAGTAAAAAAAAATGTTTTGTAGAAAATGTTGTCAAACTAAAGAAACTATGTAATATGTTCCTTTTCTTCTTTTTTTCTTTTTCTTTTTCTTTTCTTTTTTTTTCTTTTTTTTTTGTTTTTGTTTTGTTTTGTTTTGTTTTGGGTCACACCCGGCAGCACTCGGGTTATTCCTGATTTTATGCTCAGAAATCGCTCCTGGCAGGCTTAGGGGACCATATGGGATGTCAGGATTCGAACTACCGACATTCTGCATGCAAGGCAAACGTCTTATCTCCATGCTATCTCTCTGGCCCCGTAATCTGTTTATTTTCATGGATTTGTGTGTGTAAACTTACTTTGCTAGAGGATAAACCTCATTAGTACAATTGAAGTATCATGGCACAGCGCAAGAGTTAGATGTTAGCATTTAATATTTATAGGTCATATAAAATGTTTAAATAATTTTCTCCACAGGATTTTGACAAATATGATATATAACACATATAGTACTACTTTATTAAAATCTTCATGAGGCATATTTAAATAATCACACATTATATTTAAATTGCTATATTATACTTGATGTAACTAGATATCAAATTTATATGATTTGTTTAAGAAAGTTTGAAAGTTGCGCATTTAAATTTTTGAGAACTTTCATTATTACAAGTGTTAGAAGGCAAACATCTTTGTAAGTCTTTGTAAATCATTTTTTCTGATAACTCATCTCTGATTGTTTTCTCTGAGAGATAATTCTGAAATATGGCTGAGATCTATTAGATTCAGAGATAAAAGACTTTACTGTACCCATATTCCAGGTTTTTATTTTTGATATTATAACAATTTAGATTTGCTGCAACAATCATTAATTAATATCTGTTTCCAGTCCTGTATCACACCAATCTATTGCATTAATTCAAAGTAAATTTGTCAAAATAAAAATCTAACACCATCCTCTCTACTAAATCTTATACAATGCTTCCTCACTTGCATTATATATAAATTACCCAAATTCAAGAGCATTTTAAGATTTTAATACAACTTAATTGCTTGCATGAACATTGCAGCAATTCATACTTCAACAATCAGTATATATTGCATAGATCTTATCCTGTCCTCACCAACATGTGGTATTCCCATTTGTCACACATATTGTAATGATCTATTATGTCTCTCTCCAATTATTTTATTAATTGCTTACAATCAGAAATGCAGTTCTATTCATCTTTGAATCATAACACACAGTGCAGTGTTGGCAATAAATGAATTAATACTCCCTAGCACAAGTACTTCATCTCTGTGTAGAATTTAAGATCCTTTTATCCTTTGCTCTGTTGAGATTTAAGGAGAGGCAGGGTCAAGGCCAGGAGTTGAAGGTTCAAACTAAGGTTGAGGTATCAAACTTGTAACCAAAGGTCAAAGTAGGTAACACAGAAGCCATTTGTTTAGGGCATATGACAAAAGTTGATCTCCTATAGATCATTCCATTTTCATTTTAGTTTCTCTACAATAATCCTGTTTATTGAGTAATGCATTCTTACATGACTGATAAAGCAAGATGAAGAGATCAGGTGAAATAGCTGCACTTCATGCAGTTATTCTCTCTGGAAGAAAGTTTTTCTATTAGAACCAAAACTACATAATTTCATATTGAAGGTGGGTGGTTTATAGACAGGGTTCACTCAGTATTTGAAGAAGTATTCTGGATCAGAAACTTGCCAACACTATGTATGTTTTAAACCTAAATATGAGGAATTTTAATAAAATTAGACTTTGATACAAAATATCTGAGATGGATGCTATTACTCTGCATTTCTGCCCACCTCTTACCTCTCTGCTGAGGTCATTGTTCCTCTATATAAACAATCTAAGTAAGTAGACAGGCAACTCATAATTTCTGTTTCCTTATCTTCAGAATAAGACTTTTGTTTTGTTTTGTTTCTTGTTCTGTTTTCTTTTATGGTTCTCAGAGGTTACACTTGGCTCTGCACTCAGGAGTTAATTCTGGTGTGCAGGGAAGAGAGGAGTATAATATGGGTTATTGGGATTGAAATCAGCTCTATTGCATGAGAGCCTTATCCCTTACTATCCAGGTCTATTGCATGAAAGCCTTATCCCTGTACTATCCAGCTCCAAAAAGGAGAATTTTACCATTTAAAGATGTTGTTGTGAGACTGATAAATTAAAAAAAAATATCTTGGCAAAGTTTCTGGTTATGTAAGTCATTGATTCATCATTCTAGTACATTTCCAATTGTTTATACAATAAAATAAGGGAATCATTTAAGGCATGTTTATGTCAGCTACCAATTCAAGACATTTAAATAAAAAACTTCTTGCAAAAGTAACTAGAGATGTCTGTAAAGCTTTCCAAATGATTTTAATGGACAGTCAAGGGTGAACCAATGCCACCTCTGCTTTCTTCATGTACTTTCTGGCTGTTTCCAGAGTGATCATGTTTTAGATATGCAGTTTGGTCTTTGACAACTTGAAAATTAGCATTTAAGTCAGTCAATAATGAAAAGATCATGCACTAAATTCTATGATTTAGGGCACTAGGATATCTTTTTTTTTTTTACACTTTGAAGATGTATTGGACAATAACATGTGGGACTTCATTAAGTCCTGGGGTGTATTTAATGATCTCTATTACAGAAGAGCCTTGAGAAAAATATCTTTGAAACTTTGTACATCTGTATCATAAAACTAGTTCTTGTCATTTGGTGGGCAATACTCTGACATGTGTCTATTATTTTAATATTCTTTAAATAGTTCTTAGTAACTGCAGTGATCAACCAAGTTTGAGAACAAAGCAAAAATGCATTATTTTTGTTAAGGGCCCATATCAGGCAGAGCTCAGCTTACTCTAGTGTACTTAGGGATTATTCCTGATGGGGTGCATATGATTATACATGGCACAAATGATTAAGCTTGATACATGGTACCAATAATTAAAGCATTTGCCACACCCAGTGTACTATCTTTACACCCCATAAAATATATTCTAAAATGAAATTCATCAAATATAAACAGGTCATATCTCTGCAGTTGAGCAAGGTCTAATTGCATTTTTCCCTTTCCTTGATTATTATAATGGCCAAGGGTCAAATATAGATTTTGTTATGATATACTCTCCTGTGGTTGCACATCTGTGTTACTTTCATAATTGGCTTATAGAACTTGCACACATTTGCTGAGAGTTATACTTGGGTATAGTGATCACACCACTTTATTTACAGAACTTTTTATACATCTAGTTGCAGTACTCTGAGATTACATACTCTATTTTGGCATGGGGTTCTCAAACATTAGAGATGTTGGAATTGAACTTCTCACAAATGCAAAGAACCAGGAATTGAAACCCTGAGGTTCATGCTTGCAAGACAGACACTTTTGCTATTGAGCCCTCCCCTGTTCTGTAGTTTTACTTTTAATACCCCAAATATTTACTTAATTGAAACAAGTACACTGATTGTTTCAAACTTTTCCTGATTTGGAAGGTGCTATCAGTAGTGCTATATTCATAATCCCAGTTAGAAAAAACCTAATTAATTGATTATGAATGTATCTTTGTAGCACTTTAAAGCTTTCTAGCTTGTGTATTTATTGATATGTGTCATAAGAAACGGCTCCAAATGTGTTCTCTTATGTTTTAACTATAAAGTGCCTTTTTAAAGAACTTTACTCTTTTATGGGAAAATCCAATTGAAGTGTCTTGTGATGACCAAACACTTTTATTTACAGAGGAGTATATTGCCTCAGAAAGTATAAACCACCAATGACAAGGTCCTTGACCTAAGAAGCTTAGGCTTTAAGACAAGAATAAACAATGAAAGATAACAGTAAAACAGAGTTAATCTCAATGCTGTATGTAGCAAGGAAGACTGTGAGGATGCAGACATGATGCATGCACTGTTTTTTATAGTGAAACTTATAGGAAAATGATATAAACATATCTTGTGCCAGCTTATATGTTGTAGATGAAATTACATCTAGGTCAGAGTGATATGCAATTTGATTTTGAAATTGTTTTAAAGGGGATGTCTACTGCTTATTTTGGGCCAGGTTAAGAAATTTACTGCTATAACTGAAGATAAAATACAAATGGGTAAATCATGGCCATCCTGGGTTGGAATTCTGGCATCTCTATGATTCCCACAAGCACTGCTATGAAAAATCACTTAGCATAGAGCCAGATGAAAGCCCTTAACATCCAGAGTACAGTCGCAAAACATGAATGCATATACACACAAGCCTATTTACTGTTTATATATTTATTTATTTACTACTAAAATAATTGAGTATAATAATATGAATATAAAATATGGGGGCCGGTGAGCTGGCGCTAGAAGTAAGGTATCTGCCTTGCAAGCGCTAGCCAAGGAAGGACCGCGGTTCGATCCCCCAGCGTCCCATATGGTCCCCCCAAGCCAGGGGCAATTTCTGAGCGCTTAGCCAGGAGTAACCCCTGAGCATCTAATGGGTGTGGCCCGAAATAAAATAATATGAATATAAAATATGAAAGAATTTCATCAAAACCAATTAGCATATATTTTATTTGCACTACATTTCTGATTATTCTGCCATTGGTACTATAAAATTGTAAAGGAAAAACAAAACATAGTAAAATACCCAAACCATATTTGTTTATTACTAGTTTAATAATTTGGTTTTTTCTTTCAGGCTTTTGTTTCAGAAAATAAATCCAGGATTACAATCTCAAATGAATTAGAAATATTTTACGTCTTTATCATAGAAAGTCTGTGGATTCTTATAAAGTGTAACAACTGGTGGCCTAGCCTATGAACCCAATGCTTTTTTTTTTTTTTTTTTTGACTAGATAAGGTACTGCAGCTGCTTGGTAAATTTTCCCACATACTGTGCCAGTGATGGTGGTTGTGGTTGGGGAGAGGTGTCCCTCTGTGAATGGAGATGTAATTTGATTTCCACATGGATTAGACCTGGGCCTTGTCAGAGTTGAGACTGTGTGCTATATTAAATTACACTTAGTGTTTTCTGTTGCATTCCCTTGAACTACTGTTCACAGAGACCACCCATCTTAACACACTTGCATGAGCCCATAGGGGTCCCACGTAAATCTGTGCACACAGTCTTTCAGCCAAAGGGCTGTCTTGAGCAAACTTCTGAATTCACTGGTAATGTTTTTGGCAGAATGATTTCACTTTTTTTTTTGGTGAAATCTCGTCACATAAGGAAAGTTAATAATCTTCAGTGAGAAATGACTTGTGCTATGAACTTGCAGAGCAGGAAATTGAACAGCAGTCAGATGAAGTGAAAGTTGGACAGTTTGATTTGGGTGCATTGCCTTTACTTAACGTACCCTAACCTTTAAGCTGCCTTTCCGCCTTTCCCTACCCCACTCTGTATTTTCTGCATCTGACTTTTTTTTAACACTTTCTGATTCCCACTGTTTCTTCTAGTTCACTGATTTTTCAAACTGTAGTGTGCCTTGTCTAGATTCTATGATTCTTTTCAATGTGAGACTCTGATTCAAAGATCTCCTATTATCTATTTTTTTTACTAACAATCAACAAATTTTATATTGAAAGCGATAGTAATATCTCACAAAAATTGCAACAAAACTATAAAGCAGCTAAGAAAAATCATATTTATGATTAATAAATTATTAATACAAAAGACTAGAAAGAATACTAATAGATGGAAATTCTCATATGCCAAGGATAAAAAATTAACAGTTTTAGAAAAAAATTAAAAGTGAAAAATTCTAAATATTTTTTAAATTTATTTTAATTTATTGGAACCATTATGATTTACAAAGTCCTTCATAGTTGTAAAAAAAATAGATTCAGACAAATGGAAATGAAGAAAAACATGATAGGCAAAGTGAGTATTAGTAGAAAATCCCCAGAGGTATGTAAGGAAAACAGCTTCTGCTATTTTTAGTAATATTTCAGAGAGAGTAAATAATACTTGTTTTTAAATGTGCTTATTACTCAATACTATGATCTGAACATTTTTCCCACTGAGAATTCATTCATTGAAACTCTAACCCCAATGTATATTATTAAAGGTAGGGCTTTATGGAGATGCTAAATCCCTCATTAATAAGACTGGTATGCATTTATGTGAGACAGCATATATATGTATATATAAATATATATACCCCTTTTCCATAGGGGACACTGTTCATAAAAACACACAGACAGTAAACCAAGAACTTAGTTTTCACCAGCAAAGAAATCTGCTAATGTTCTGGCCTGGAAGTTCTCAGACTTTAGAACTATGTGAAACGGTGTTTATTTGTAAACTGCTCAGACTATGGTACTTCGTGATAGCTGTCAAATGCACTATAACACTTGCATTCATAATGCTCAGAGAAAAAATTTTCAATTAAATAAAATGAGTGGAAAATAATTGCTCTCTTTATAAATATAATTAAAGTACAGTTTTATTTTACATGCTCAATTTAATCTATTTAAGAAAACAATTGCCCAGTTTTTAGAGACTAACAAACCCACACTGGAAGTTGCTGGAGATACTGTTTATCCTGTGCCTGACCTCACTCTACAATTTGGCCAGGTTACTTCAATTTGCTTTCTTATTTTCCAAAGTACAGACATGAAACTGACTTAAATATTTTGGGTCCAAAATTAGTATTATATAAGCATAATTTGTATTCCTATGTTGTTTTTATTAATGGACGTTGATGGTTACTTTATTATTTTCTCCAGTGTTATCAAGCTAGTTCTTACTAGCTTTCATTTTCAAAACCAAGCAACAACAAATTATATTTTTCTCTGCTGCGAGTTTTAGAAACACTATGAAACTGAATTAGTTCAGTTTGGATATCATCAATTACATGTGCTAGATTTACCAGTGGGGTACATAGAATAAGTAATTGATTAGATTTGCCTCTGTGCTCATTTATGTAACTTAAGTAAAATGAGAAAATAGGTGTTCTAAAGGTAGACTCACTTGAAAGGGAATCTGTTACACTTCAGGAGAGGTGCTGAGAGCTTCTCTTTGTTTTTATTGCCAATTTATACTGCAGATTCCTACTAATATCAAAGAAAATAGTCAAATAGTCAAATATATACTCATAACTATATTAAACAGTAAAGTTTATCATGTTGTAGGCATTGTATCAAACACATACTAATTTAATTCTCCTTATTACTCTGAGGTAGATATTGCATCTATCATTGTTTCATCAGGAACAGACTTGGAGCATTCCATTGAATTTCCTAAGATAAACAATATTAGAGTCAAAATATATAACTAATTCTAGATTTATTTTTTATTTTTTGTCATACTCTGATAGAAAAAATATACCATAAATATGCTTACATGTCGCTTACTAGCTAGACAGATGTTTATTGATTTGTTTATTTTTTACCTCACTATTGGTAGCACATTATTCACTTACACCATTAAAAAGAAAGATATATAAAATAATTTACCCTAGTCAAGAAATAACCTTAATGACCAAGCAGCATAGTATATAGTCAGGAGAAATTCCTTGCTCTCAATATTTTTTTTTCTCTTTAGTTTTTTGCTTGACACATAACTGCTGATGGTGCATTCAAGGCTCTACTCAGGGATTACTTCTGGCAGACTCAGTGTACTGACCATATGTAGTGTTGAAGATTAAACCTAGATTTGTTATGCAAGGGAAGTGCTTTTACTCACTGGTCCTGATCTCAACACTTTCTATTCTTTTCCTTTCAGTTTGTTTTTACCCAGCACATAGCTAGCCTTCATCATTAATAATCTCAATAAGTAGAAAAACTTGATGCGGCTTCGACCTAAACTCAGTGTACATAGAGTGAAACAACTCATCAAAATTATTTTTCACTTACCTATTTATATTTTACTAGTGGCCAATTTTCCTTCTGATTGTTTAGCAAATATTGTTCTTTATTGGATGGAAAAAGAATGTCATCAAAATCATATATCCTTTTTTACCTTTAACTATTTGGAAATGTGGGATCAGAGCAGTGGCGCAAACGGTAGGGTATCTGCCTTGCACGTGCTAACCTAGGACAGACCTTACTTCAATCCCTGGCTTCCCATATGGTCCCCCAAGCAAGGAGCGATTTCTGAGTTCATAGTGAGAAGTAACCCCTGAGACTCACTGGGTGTGGCCCCAAAACAAAAACAAATAAAAACACCTTTGGAAATATAAACAATAATGTGATAGAATATCATAGAGTCCTTTATATCATTTTTTCTTTTGAGAATCTATAGTGAGACAACATAGGATATTGTTTCCTTGATAAAATCACATATAGTCTTAAAAATATCACATACAGTCAGTCAGCCAAGGCAATTTTGCAGTGCATAGCAAAAAATCTTTGGCTGCTGCTCCTACAAGTGTGGATGAGGTTTTTGACCAGGATAATGGCTAGAGTCTGTGATTGTTAAATTCCATGTATTTGGCATTATCCTTTCATGTTAATATTGTGGAGAAGAGAGAAGTAAACACTTGGTGAGTAAACATTTACCTCATTGTTAACTAGTTGTATATCTGAACTTTTTATATATCAGAGAAAGTTAGGTAAGTCCTAAATCTTTTTGAAAGGGAGGGTAATATGTCTGCTCCAATTCTAAGAAGGCTTCAGATATTTTCAGACCAGAGATCAATTTATCTAGGATGATAATGATGATGGCTTAGCTTCTTTTTTTTTTTTTTACAAAATATCATTTTTCGGTATGTAAATATACCCAGATCTTAGGGAAATGGTGTCCATTAAATATAGACAATCACAAATACAAACCACATATATACTTTTAAATTCTCTAATGGTCATCCTCTAATCTGTAAACAAATTGTGGCAATATATTTATTTATATTGATTATATGCACAATATAATTATTTTAACAAGTAATCACATAAATTGTATTCATAAAATATTCTTTTCAATACTAAGGTGTGAACTCTCATAAGTTGGTTTAAATTATAGATTATGTTTATATATAATAGTTCTATTTAAACTAGTCTTCAAGAACCACACATGACCACTAGATATTATAGGTCTAATTGTTAGAGTAGCAAGATTTATATTCTTAACATTAAGTTATAATATTCAGGAAGCCTTTAACCATACACTGCTGTTCAACCTTTGAGTTGAACTTTGACTCTATGAAAAGAATTCATATCAGATGCAGTAAGAAAGTAATAAATACAAAAAAGAATTACTTTTACATTATTCCAATCTGTAGACAGAAGCCTCAGTACTTGATATTCTTTATCTCTCATATCATGTAATCTGCTATTTGTAATCATATAGTTCATTGGAATGTATCTAAATAATTGTTATACATTTCAATAATAAAAGTTATTATACTTGAAAATGGTGTCCTTCTTTACTTGCCTATATTCTGGGTGATATTTATATGAAGCCTTAAAGCATTTTTAAAATTTAGTTTGTATTTTGTCAATATTTTAAGCCCATATACCATCAGATGATTAGAGAAAACATATAGTGTATAAGTATTTTGCTATATGATTCTCCTCAAATAAAAATGCCTTGCCTTTTTACTTTCTTTATTTCTAAAGAAAATACTCATTTTCAAATCAAATATTCATATTCTAATTAAATAATCAAATAGCATATGGATTTAAAGCCTAGTATTTAAGCATTATATTAATTCTTAAATTTATGCATCCATAAATTTGGCTACAGTTTAAAAAATATAGTATTTATGAACATTGTACATGGCATTTCATATTATATCTACTTTGTTTCTTGGCAGATATTTGGCTATAGAAATGCTAATAATACAAATCAAGGTGATAAAACACCTATATGTTCCTTCTGTCTTTATGGGTATGAGATTAAAAAAAATAGCAATGTTATGGTGTTTGTTTTTAGTATTTCCCAAAAAGTCTTTAGGTATCAAAGTTAATAGGGATATGCTTGGGCCGGGCGGTGGCGCTAAAGGTAAGGTGCCTGCCTTGCCTGCGCTAGCCTTGGACGGACAGCGGTTCGATCCCCCGGTGTCCCATATGGTCCCCCAAGCCAGGAGCAACTTCTGAGCACATAGCCAGGAGTAACCCCTGAGCGTTACCGGGTGTGGCCCAAAAAAAAAAAATAGGGATATGCTTATGCTGAAAAAGGAATTATTATTCACTGTTGGTGGGAATTTTATTTTTAGTGTTTTTGGAAAAATATGGATATTTATTTTAAAATAAATAAAAATAAAAAGCCTTATATAAAAATAAGAAATAAAATAAATTAAAAAATAAATAGTAATAAAAATGATCAAACTTAATGATCAAACCCAAAGCCAACGACAACAGAATTGATACCCAAGCTACAATAAGCTAGATACAGAAGGGGATCACTTTTACTAGCAGCTCGGAGGATAAGGGAGGAGGGTATAGAAGGCATGCTGGAAATGGGAGGGGGAGGGAAGTCAACTTCAGTGGTGGGAATTCCCCTGATTCAATGTTAATATGTACCTAAAATATTACTATGAAAGATATGTAATCCACTTTGATCAAAAATAAAACAATAAATAAATAAATAAATAAATAAATAAATAAATAAATAAATAAAGGTCTTATATAACTCGGTGAGACCACTTCTTTGTATCTACTCTAAGTACAAAAAGCATGTCTTTTTAATTAATATACATATCTACATTCATTTCATCTACTAGTATAATACCCAAGATATAAATATACAAACACCTGATGACAGATGAATGGATCTGAATTAGACAACATCATATATATAAAGAAATATTATACAGCTGGAACAAAGTACCAAATCATGAAATTCTCTGCAGTATAGAGGGTATTATGCTAATTGAAGTCAGTTATAAGAAAATGTACATATATAGAGGGAAAGAGAATAATTTATCTCTTATTTGTAATATAAAGATACATAATAAAGGGAGCAACAAAAGATCAAAGAGAACAGAACTGGAGAATTTGTTTATTTAACTAAATTTACTAGTTTTGGGGTTCAGTTAGAAAGGTTTTGGGGAACTTAATAGAGGGAATTAGGTAACCTGGACTGCCTGTTGTAGAACATAGTTGAAATAATGTATGCATAAAACTATTATTTGCAGCATTTTAAATTACAGAACCCAATAAAAAAGTAAAATAAAAACAAACAAGTAGAAAAATATGCCATTTACCTATAAAATCTCAAGTAACTCAAGATAATTGCCTTTCCAAGTACATTGATATTTTTTGAATTATGATGAAATAATATATTGAATTAGCCCTTACTGATGGGCAATCTAAAAGTAGATGTAGTTTAACACAATTACATATGCATCTCAATGTTTATTGAAAGACAGAAGTTAGGTTTCTTTAACACCCTAGGAATAGAATGTTGTATATAAAACAATTTCACATAAAATTATCATTTATATGCTCTATTAATGCATTTGGATATTTCAAAATGTTTATTTTTACCTATAGTTTTGTTATTAAAGTGCATTTAAAACCCAGAGTTTTAAATCTTTTAAAATTTTTTGTATGGGAAACTGTAGCAATAGCACAGTTAGTAGGGCACTTGCTTTACATACAGCTGACCCAGGTTAGATGCCTATCATCACATATGATAGCCTGAACATATCAGGAATGACCCGTAAGCACAGAGCCAAGATTCACCCTGAGCACTGCTGGGTGTGGCCCAAGAGCAAAGAAATATTTTAATGGCTACTTTGTGAGGTACAATACAATATTGGCAGTTTCCCATGCAAAAATATTCTTTCACATTATCATGAAGTTAATGCCTGTTTTATGTGAAGGAAATAAAGAATTCATTATACATAACAAAATTATTGTCTGCCTATGTGAAATTAATAAAGATGAATTAGCCTGAGTATTAAGGCCAGCAGTACCCCTAAAGATAACAGGTATGAATAGGTCTCTTTGGCTTTCAGAGTCATTTTAAATGTCAGGTTAGACACATTGTCATTTAATGACTCTGAGTTTACACAGAATTAAAAAGCAAAAAAATTAGATCTTTTGATTCTAATCAAAATTATTGTCTAGAATAATTATAAAGTTGATTATAACAACAACAAGAACAACAAGAATGGTTTTTGTAGTAGGCTACCTCCTGACATTTGATGCTGAAATTATAGTTGGGAGCTCAATAAGACTCCAATAGGATCTCTAAAACTGGCTATTTAAAAGTGCAAATCTGGTATATTTTTCAAGTATTAAAAACAGACATTCTTCTTGGCAGCTGTCAGAAGAAATGTGTCTTAGCAAATTTCCTGACTGAACTAAAGTATTCAGCATTTACTTAAAGATTTTGAAACTATGGCCCAAATTGTAATTACCATACTTGTTATTGGCACTGAATTCTCTCTTTCCAGGAAACAGATGTAAAGGCAAAGCTGAAAGTGATAAAAAATTTTTCATTCTTCATCAGTATAGAAAACTATTCAATGATAGTTTTTCATTTCTACTCTTGTCATTCAAAGTATGAATTTTCACCAATATTTCCTATTCATGCACAAAACAAGCAATGACTAAAACTTGAAAATGCATGCCTCCATTCTGTTAAGGTGGCAAGCAGTCATTGCCTTGCAAGTTAGTCTAAATCTTGAATTTTCTAATATCCTAATGCTTTTGGCTGACGTGAACCCAGCAGAAAATTTGAACTGTTGATGGCAGTTAACATTCAGATAAAGCTTGAAAATAACAGCTAGCCAAAGGGAAGAGTCATGAGATTTGGCATCAATAATGAATCTAATCAAAATAAAGCATTTACACCAGGTTCTTTTTAAAGCAAAATCTTCCAACTTCGGAATTATTTTGGGGTCTACCAAAGACATACTGAGGATATAAAAAAGATCTTTCCTTTACCAGCAAAAAGAAGTTTTCCTCTAATTGGTCCATAAGGGAAATAATTACACTATCAACTAGCATGACAATGTTAAAGAATGAGAGAAGTAGAATGCCTGTTGAGAATACGGGCAGGGGTGGGAGAGGAAGGGGGCATTGGTGGTGGGAATGTTGCACTGGTGAAGGGGGTATTCTGTTTATGACTGAACCCCAAATACGAACATACTTGTAATAATGGTACTTAAATAAAGATTAATATATAAAAAAAATGAACACATTCAGAGGTTCAGGGGCTAGAACTCTGGCCCCAGTGCACGCTTTGCTGAGTTATCTCTCCCTGATCCCCATTTGTGTTTTTTGTCTTTTGTAAAACCAAAAACCCTCTTCTACAGGAGCTCACATAGTCCTATAGGTCTTGCATGAAAACAAAGTGGCATTAATTTAGACCTTCAAAAAGCAAGGGAACCCTGTGTAACATAAATCAAACAGTGGTAGGATTTCCTCTCCATATTTAAATAGCTTCCCTTACGTCCACTTGGTAGTAATGGAGTTTGTCAGTCATTGAAACAGTGTCCTTGTATATTAGCCCAAGTCCATGCTTCAGTGTTCTTGACTAAGATCTTAGAATTTTAAACAAATAGATTTTAACAAAAAAGAAAGAAAAATAAGAAGCTAAATTCTTTTTTTTTCTTTTCTTTTTTTTTTTTTTTTTTTGGTTTTGGGCCACACCCTGTGACTCTCAGGGGTTACTCCTGTCTATGAGCTCAGAAATTGCTCCTAGCTTAGGGGACCATATGGGATACCTGGGGATCTAACTGTGCCTGTCCTGGGTCAGCCGAGTGCAAGACAAAAGCCCTACCTCTGTGCCATCAAGAGCGATTTTTTTTTTTGCCACACCCGGTGATGCTCAGGTTACTCCTGGCTATGTGCTCAGAAATCACTCCCGGCTTGAGGGACCATATGGGACGCTAGGGGATAGAACTGCGATCCATCCTAGACTAGGACCAGCAGGCAGACACCTTACCTCTAGCACCACTGCTCTGGCCCAGAAGCTAAATTCTTAAATTCTTAATCTATTTGACACTGGATAATTAATGTATTGTTATGTTCAAGCATTGAAGTTGGATTGTTTAATTGGCTATTTTTTGTTTCGGTTTCATTGGACTTAATCAGCTATTAGACTTTGTCATAAATGGTAGGGGCCTCAGTATCATAAAAATTTGCATGCAGTTTAAATAGCTCAAATATATGTATGTATCTACAAATATTTCAAAGTCTATCTCTCATTCTTTTTTTTTTTTTTTTTGGTTTTTGGGGGCCACACCCGGCGGTGCTCAGGGGTTACTCCTGGCTGTCTGCTCAGAAATAGCTTCTGGCAGGCACGGGGGACCATATGGGACACCGGGATTCGAACCAACCACCTTTGGTCCTGGATTGGCTGCTTGCAAGGCAAACGCCACTGTGCTATCTCTCCGGGCCCCTATCTCTCATTCTTAATGTTACTTCATCTTTGAGTTGGGATATGAAATTTTAGTATCTAACTTCAATCATCAGTAGGAAGAAATACTGAGAATATTTTCATTGTTTCATTGCAGTTATAAGTTAATACTTAGACAATAGAGCCTATATAAATTATATTTATTTGTTTGTCCATTAAAAATCTTACTTTACCTACATATTAATTATCTTTCTCTACAGCTTAATAGTTAAATACAACTAGTCTTAACTTCAGTACACTATACAAATTCTAGTACCTAGCCAAAATATTTAGTTTCTAGTACCTAGCCAAAACTTGAACCTGAATTCCAAAACTTACAGCATAAAAAAACAAAAGCATTTAGGGCTGGAGAGATAGCATAATATGTAGGTACGGACTCCCTGAAAAAATAAAAATAAAACAATCAGGCTCTCCAAATATTGTATGCCTAGGCTTATCTATCAATAACTTTGTAAAGCACCCTCTATTTTTTTTTATCGCTATTGGACAATATGAAGTGCCAAGAATTAAATAGGGTTGACTGTGTGCAAGACAACCTACCTACTATGCTATTGCTTCAGCCCCCAAATCACTGCTTTTTAATTAAATAAAAGATTTTTTGCAGGCACCGGTGAAAATGTTGCACTGGTGAAGAGGGTGTTCTTTTTTATGACTAAAACCCAACTACAAATGTTTATAATAATGGTGCTTAAATAAAAATATTTAAAAATTAATAAATAAATAAAAACAACAAACTTTTCTAAAATATTCCATAGTCTAATTTCCCTGTATGATGATGAAAAAGTCTTTATATAACAGAATTAAAGATAGTTATATAAACATATATAAGTCTACTTGAATTTTATATGATTTTTGGTATAGAGCTTATAAATACATTGTTATATTCTACATAAAGATATCATTAGTCTCTATGACATAAGCAGTCACATTGTTGGGAACAATTGATTTTAACTTAATTTATTTTTAATTTTTTGAAGTGACATTGTATGATACATTTCAACATATTAACTATATAATAATGGTGCACATATATTTAATATTTTCCTAGTTCATTTGTCACTACACTGGCATTTCTGTTGGGATTTTCTATGTGTATAAAATATTTTCAACATTCAAGCATAGAGTTTTATAGATTACATTGCACAGTTTATGTCAAATTATTTTATAATTACTTATCAGACAAAGGGATGATAAAAATTCTATAATTTATGTCTTCTGTAAACTTCTTTAAAGTTTATCATAAACATATTTCAAAATGTTCTTAATTTAAAACTCAAGTCACAGTCACTGATTATGTGGATCTTTTTAGTTGCCAAATTCTTGTTAATTTTGCATACATTTGTTAGGTGTTATTAAAACATCTGAATCATAACTGCTGAGTATCAGGTCGCTCAATAAAACTTGACTTGGAATGATCTAAATAAATAATGACATCAACAGTAGAGAAAGTAGTATTTCAAATTTATAAGTCACATGATTTCAGATATCACAACTAAATCAGCAACATAAGTAAAAATATAAAAACAAAATAATATAAACTATTGTGACAGTATATTAGAGGAAAAGAAGACTTTACTTTTTCATGATTTTTTTTTATTTTGATCATAGTGGCTTACATATCTTTCACATTAGTATTTTAGGTACATATTAACATTGAATCAGGAGAAAACCCACCACCAAATTTGTCTTCCCCCCCCTTCCCCATTCCCTTTCTGCAACCCATATCCTCCACCATCACCCCCCGGGCTGCTAGAGTAGGTAGTCCCCTCTTTGTGATCATACATCTCTTTGATCCTGGTGCCATCCCTTGTTTTTCCCTCTATTTGAGAGGCTAAGCTAGATAAATCTAGTTATGTGGTTTTGTTTGAGGGAAAGAAAAGCAATAGAATGGGGTAAGGAATCAGAAAAATATTTAAAAAATTAAAATATGCTGAAAATGGGCGAAGTCCTTCTAGTGGCTACCAACCACAGTTTGAGAGAGGACATAAAAAAGGTAATTGAAATACCATAACAATACAAAAATAAATGTCAAATTAAATATCCAGTGAGCCCTACAGCAATAAAGAGAAGTACCACACAATAGTCTCAGTTCTGAAATCAAATCATGCCAGAGTGCAAAACTAAAGAGAAATATAGGAAAAAATAATATAAAATAAAAAGGAGACATCAACTTCAATATCTACACCAAAATAAGGACATCAAAAAAACAATCAATAAATATATATGTGGAAAAATGATTATTTTGTTATTTTTTCCTTTTTTTTTTCTTTTTCTCAGTGCATAGGCACAGTAACTATTGGGGATATTATAGAGGGAATTCCTTGGCCTAGGAGATATAGGGTTTCTTCTTCCCTGAAGTATAATGTCATGGGATTAACTATAGAATCCTTGCATGATCATTTACTCTCCCCTTGGTGCTTTTGTGGTGTATGGAAGACTTCTGCTTCGTCATGGATAGTAAAATCAGACCTCTGTATCTAGAGATCTTGGTGACTGTGCAGCTCAAGGAATGGAGCTTATGATGAAGGCTTTCTTTGTGGTGCTAGCAGTTCTGCTTCTTCAGGGTCGTTTTAATTCATCTTCTGGAGTTGCTGTTCTTGGTCATTATGTTGCTCCTAGGATGGAGCCTGGGATAGAGTCTTTCGTTATGTTTCTGGAAGACCTGTTCACTTGCGGTTGTCTCAGTCAGACCTCTGATATTGGAGATCTTGTTTGTTGAACAGATTATAGACCAAAAGCTAGGTTAGAGCTTTTTGTTGTTGTTGTTGGTCCCAGTAAGCGTATTATCTAGTCCTGGTTGTAACAACCAGTCATCTGTATATAGCAATCTTGGTTTTTGCACAGATCAAAGGGTGACATGTCTTCTGATTTTGTCTTATCATTGGCTGGTGAGGAAGGATAACATACTCTTAGATCTAGTTGTTCCCATTTCCTCGTTGTCAGGTTATCAATTTAGAACTAGCATATGCTGGCGTTAGAGCAGCATTATGAATACCCTGGAGGGGATTTGGTTCTTGGAGCTGTTGTGGAGAACTCTGTCATTTCTATGTTTGGAATCAAGGAGTCAAGGCTGGATGGTAAGTGCCTATTTCCCTGGAGTCTAGGTTGGTTCCACATGACATACATTCAGGGTGGGAGATGTCCCTGTGTTGTAAAAAGTATAAGTTCTTATCCCTATTTTTAATATGCTTTTGCAGGAAGAAGTGGTGCCGGGAGGGATAACATGGAGGCAAGGCGTCTGTCCTTCCTGCAGAAGGACGGTGGCTCACATCCCGGCATCCCACATGTCCCCCCCCCATGCTCACCAGGAGCAACCTCTGAGCACAGAGCCAGGAGCGCCACCAGCTGTGATGCAAAAGAAGCAAAAACAAATCAAATAAAAAAATTAGAACAAAACAAACAAACAAATAAATAAATAAATAAATAACGAACAAGGGGAAAAAGAAAAAAAAGAAAAAGTGAGAAAGTGATACAGGAGGTTACTTTACATTTGGGGAGAAACAGTATAAGAGGTAGTGTTATGTAGGTCTTTACTTACGATGCTAATATAGGCTTCCCCATTGTCTTTTGAGATTTCCTCATGAGGTGTGGGCTCCACACCTTGGATACTCTTGGGTAGAGTTTTTGCAATGGGAGTCCTTTTGGAGCTAATCTGGTATTAAGCCACAGTCCACAATAGGGAAAGGTGATTAGGAGGGCCACACTGCATGAGTCAGTTGGGGTGTTGGTTGTATTTTCTTGCCTGGAATGAGGTGTGAGTTGAGTGGGTGTCTCTTTACTTGGGTACTGGGTACTGGTTCGTTGGTGTAGGAGGTTGGTCTTAATACCTAATGGGTTAAGAACTGAGGGTGAATAGTTAAAACACTGTGGGGATATTGGGGATTGGATTAAGGGGTGAAGGGATAGTCAGGTTTCTGAGGGGGGGAGAGGGGATAGTATATGGGAGGGGTTATATAGGCGTATAGGTATGGATTGTTTGTGGTTTATGTTTGTCTCTTAAGGAGGATTCCTATCTCTGTGTGCTCATGCCCTCATATAAACATATAGAAGTTAGCTTAGGTATATATTTATGTAGAGAGGAGGGGAGGGCAAGAGATATGCTGAGTACAGAAAGATAGGTAGGTATAGTACTTGTAAGAAAAGGAAACTAATAGATTAACTTTTGGATCCTGAAAAATGTTTCAATATGCCACTAAACGATAATTGTCTGAACATTGCCACAAAATGAATTTTCCAACTCGATCCTGCACCAATCACTGCAAGGCTGCTCGGACTGCCACTCTAACTCAGCCAATCCAAGCAGGCTTTTTATGCATGCAAATTATACAGTGTTCTGTACCCAAATCTACACTGTAAAAAGCCTGCTCAGATTGGCCAAAGTCAGAAAGAACTCTATTACAGTATAACCTTTGGACCTTTGCTTGTTGTGATTGGCTCACTGTGGAAGATACAGTTGCAGCACAGGAACATTCTGTCTTATACAGCAAATATTGGCCTAAACCTATGTTTTAACTGTAAAATTAGGGGGTCGTCTTACACGCCCAGTCGTCTTATACACCGGAAAATACGGTAGGTGTTTACCTTTCCAGTATTGTCCGCAACACCCTATATATCAGTTTTCTTTCCTTTCCTATAGAGGAGGTACCCGTGTGGGTTTTTATTTGATATGGATTGAATTGATGGTAATGAGGAGAAGAAGGTGGACAAAGAGGGAGACAAGAAGAGAGAAAAGGGAAAACAAAACAGAACAAAACAAACAACAATTAAACAACAACAACAACAAAAAAATATGAAGTAATAAGAAGAGAGGGTAAAAGAGCAATGGCATGTTAGTTTGCTTGAACATGTTCGATGCTTAGACCCTGTAGTAAAAATCTGTAGGCCATGGTTGTTGCTTCGGTGGTCTGTCTGGTCATGCACTTCAGGTCCTAAAAGATGGCATAATCTAGAGATAAAGGGTATGTAAAAGAGTTTTATCTGGACATTTTCATGATGCAAGCTCAGTATAGTGTCTCATGTAAAAAATATAGAGTATTAATTGTGACCTAAATTATAAACTTAATTTGAAATGAGTCCTTAAAAGTAAAACCACAACATGACACTAATTAGAGTCCCAGAACAAAATTAAGTTCTAATATTAAACTGAAGGAGTCTTGTGAACATTTTAAAATACAATTTTAACAATATTTTTAAATAGTTCTTCTTTTTTAAAATATCTTTATTTAAAGACCTTGATTACAAACATGATTGTGGTTGGGTTTCAGTCATGTAAAGAACACCCCCCTTCACCAGTCAACATTCCCATCATCGATGTCCCAAATATCCCACCTCCCCACCCCACCCCGCCTATACTCTAGACAGGGTTCCACTTCCTCAATCATTCACATTGTTTAGTTCTCAATGTATTTATTTATCTAACTGCATATATCACTCTTTGTGGTGAGTTTCATGTAGTGAGCTGGAACTTCCAGCCCCCCTCTCTTTTGTCTCTGAAAATTATTGCAAGAATGTATTTTATTTTTCTTAAAACCCATAGATGAGTGAGACCATTCTACATCTATCTCTCTCCCTCTGACTTATTTCACTCAGCATAATAGATACATGTACATCCATGTATAGGAAAATTTCATGACTTTATCTCTCCTGATGGCTGCATAAAATTTCATTGTGTATATGTACCACGGTTTCTTTAGCCATTTATTTCTTGAAGGGCATCTTGGTTGTTTTCAGAGTCTGAGTATTGTAAATAGCAGTGCAATGAATATAGGTGTGAGGAAGAGATTTTGTATTGTATTTTTGTGTTCCTAAGGTATATCCCTAGGAGTGGTATAGCTGGATCATATGGGAGCTCAATTTTCAGTTTTTGGAGGAATTCCTATATCGCTTTCCATAAAGGTTGGACTAGACAGCATTCCCACCAGCAGTGGATAAGAGTTCCTTTCTCTTCACATCCCCACCAGCACTGCTTGTTCTCATTCTTTGCGATGTGTGCCAATCTCTGTGGTGTCAGGTGGTACCTCATAGTTGTTCTGATTTGCATCTCCCTGATGATTAGTGATGTGGAACATTTTTTTATGTGCCTTTTGGACATTTGTATTTCATTTTTGTCAAAGTGTGTGTTTATTTCTTCTCCCCATTTTTTTTATGGTATTAGATTTTTTTCTTTAAAGTTCTGTCAGTGTCTTGTGTATTTTGGATATTAGCCCTTTATTTTATGGATATTGGGTGAATAGTTTCTCCTATTCAGTGGGTGGCTCTTGTATCCTGGGCACTGTTTCCTTGCAGGTGCAGGAACTTCTCAGCTTAATGTATTCCCATCTGTTTATCTCTGCTTCCACTTGTTTGGAGAGTGCTGTTTCCTCTTTGCAAATGCATTTAGTCTCAATGTCATGGAGTGTTTTTACCTACATGTTGTTCTATATACCTTATGGTCTTAGGTCTGATATCAAGGTCTTTAATCTATTTGGATTTTACCTTCATACATGAGGTTAGCTGGGGGTCTACGTTTACTTTTTTTGCAAGTGGCTAACCAGTTGTGCCAACATTACTTGTTGAAGAGGCTTTCCCTGCCCATTTAGGATTTCTTGCTCCTTTTTCAAAAATTAGGTATGTCTGGGGAACATTCTTTAAGTATTCAAGCCTATTCCACTTATCTGAAGGTCTGTCTTTATTTCAATACCATGCTGTTTTGATAAATATTGCTTTGTAATACAGATTAAAGTTGGGGAAAATAATGACTCCCATATTCCTTTTCCCAAGGATCACTTTAGCTATTCGAGGGTGTTTATTGTTCCAATGAATTTCAAAAGTGTTTGATACACTTTTTTTTTAAATAATGTCATGGATATCTTTAGAGGGATCCCATTAAATTAGTATCATACTTTGGGGACTATTTTCATTTTAATGACGTTTGTACTGCCAATCCATGAGCAGGGTATGTGTTTCCATTTCCATGTGTCCTCTCTTATTTCTTGGAGCAGGGTTTTATAGTTTTCTTTGTATAGGTCCTTCACGTGTTTGGTCAAGTTGATTCCAAGATATATGAGTTTGTGTGGAACTAATGTGAATGGGGTTGTTTTCTTAATGTCTATTTCTTCCATATCATTATTGGTGTATAGAAAGCCATTGATTTTTGTGTGTTAATTTTGTAGCCTTCCACATTGCTATATGAGTTTATTGTTTCTAGCACCTTTTTGGTCGAGTCCTTAGGGATTTCTAAGTAGGGTATCATGTCATCTGCAAACAGTGAGAGCTTGACTTCTTTCTTTTCTGGAAACCAATGACGATGAAGACACAAACTATCATAATCTATGGAACACAACAAAAGCAGTATTGAGAGGAAATTTTATAGCTTTACAAGTACACATCAGGAGGAAGAAGGAGCATCCCTGAACAGCTTAAAGACACAGCTTATAAAATTTGAAAATTATCAACAAAAGGAACCAAAAATAAGGAGACAGAAGGAAATAACAAAGCTTAGAGCAGTTTTGTTCACTTAATTGACTCTTACTTTATTTCATTTTCATGTTTTGTAGTAATAGCTTGCTATAAAATCTTATACTCTTTATTGCAATTTGTTTTATATCAGTAAAATATGAAAAGACAAAAATTAAGACACTATTTTAGTACTCAATGGAATTATATTTTTAAATAAAATTGTAAATAATTTTCCTTCTTTTTATATAGATATTTATCAAAAAATAATATTTTTCTGTCATTTTAACCCAAATGTTTGAGAATATGAGTAACATGAATAAAATATAATGTTTCTTAATTAACTCTTGCAATATTTGTAGATGGAAGTGTTATAAATATCTTTTGTTAAAATGTTGTCAGAGATAGAAAGTGAAAAAACTATCATGGGGTGCTTATGGATTAAGAGAATGAATATATTTAAAATGACTATACTGTCCAATGCATTAGAAAGATTTAATGCATTCCTTATAATAGTACCCCTGACATTTTTTCAAATAAATAGCTAAAACTTTCATTTAACTCAGATGGAATCATAACCACATAACCACTCATATCCAAAAGCCAAAGCAATAATAAGAGAAGATGGAAGTCATTGTTTTTTGCAACTAAAGCTGTATAATATTGTACAAATTTGTACAACAACTGTACAATAGTTGTAGTCATTTGAAGAGCATGATACTGGAATACAGATAAATTGTCAGGCCAGTGGGATAGATTTGAAAATAAACAGTGACATATTTGGGGGATATGTACAGTTAATCTTCAATAAAGTAGCAAAATGTATGACGTGGACCAAAGAAGTCTCTTCAAAAAACAGTGTTGGGAAAGCTGGTCATTTTTATCATGCAAAAATTTGAACTCAGACTATTTTCTAACACATATATAAAAAATCAAATCATAATTAAGATTAAATCAAATCTAGATTAAAGACCTCAAAGTCATGCCTAAATCTATAAAGTACATAAAGGAAAACATAGGCAGAACTCCCCATGGTATTGACGTTAGAGGTTTCTTTAAGGATTCAATGTCATTGACAAAGGAAGTGAAAGAAAATTGAAACAAATGGAACTATTCAGAAGCGTCTGCACCTTAAAGAAAATGATGACCAGAATAGAAAGATATCTCAAAAACTGGGAGAAAATATTTACCTGCCCCTCATTTAGTAATATATAAGACATATAAAATCTTGGTAGACTTTTCCAAGAAAAAATTAAAAATAATTAATCCTCCTACAAAAATGATGAGACGAGAATAAAACATAGAAAACAATTTCTGCATTGCTAATTATCAGGAAAATGTAGATTAGAATAACAATGAGTTAACATTAGACAGTAGAGAGATTTTCATTAAAATATCAACAAAAACCAGTATTGGCATGGATGTGTGTGATGGTTCATCTCTTTGTGAAAACAATATGTACACTCAAAAAAAAAAAAAACCTTAAGAGTTGACCTTCAATATGACATAGCAATTCCATTTTTTGAAATATTCCCCAAGGGTTAAGAAAACAAATGCTGAAAATACATTTGCACCCCTATGTTTGGTGCAGCACTGTTCACAATACATAAAGTTTGGAAACAACTCAACTGTTCAAGAATAGGTGATGGGATAAGGAAATTATGGTACATATATAGAATGGAATTCTAGTTGGCCTTAAGAAAAGATTGACATGCAATTTGCTGGTACATGGAATAATATGGAAAGTTTCATGCTGAATGAAGATATTAAGAGGTACAGAGACATAAAATGATCTTTCTTATATACAGAATATAATGAAACATAGAATAACAACTGATCAAAGACCATAAAAAATAAGAACATGAGAGCTGGTCTTTAGTAGGAAGCATAGCACTTGTAGGTGTATAGATGGGATTTAAAGGAAAATGGTGCTCACTTTGGAGAAGGAGGAGTGCTGGAAGGTAGTAAAGTGTTATGTATGAAAACATAACAGTAACATTATTGTAGACTACAAAACTTAAAAGAAAATAGAATAGGTGCCTCAACAGAGAAAGGCAGGAGGGTAGCAAGGAAACAGGGAAACATTGGTGCAGGGAATTGGAAGGATTGTTGGAACATTGTGTGTCTGAAATTCAATAAAAATAACTGAAATCATGTTGACTTAATAAAAAAAATCCCAGGAAAATATTTTATTTCATTTTCAGTATTTGATTAATTATTTTATTTAAATGCTGTTTTACAAGGTTGTTCTTAATACAATTAGTTTTCTAGAGACAAAGTTGTTTATGATTGAATTTGTCATACAATATATAATTTCCTTCACTAGTGCATATTTACCACTAAAAAGTCTTAGTCTCTAATTTCCCTCCTGCTCTCTCACCTGCCTGCCTTTGAGGCAGACATTTTTCTTCTCTCTCTTTCTTCCCTTCTTTTCTTTCCCTTTTAGAAACTGTGGTTTGCAATATTGTTACTGAAGGGGTATCCTACCTATCACGTTATCTTCTTTTAATACCCAATTCTTCTCCAGTGTCATCCTTTCCAACCATCATTGTCAAATTGTTCCCTTCTCTGCTTTAAGTGCACACCCCTCCTTTTTGTGGAAAGTTTCCTTCTTGTTTGATCCATTGTCTCTATTGTTTCTTAATATCATTTCTATATCAGGCCCAGAGAGATAGCATAGCGGCGTTTGCCTTGCAAGCAGCCGATCCAGGACCAAAGGTGGTTGGTTTGAATCCCGGTGTCCCATGTGGTCCCCCGTACCTGCCAGGAGCTATTTCGAGCAGACAGCCAGGAGTAACCCCTGAGCACCAAAAACCAAAAAAAAATATTATTACTATATCATCATTTTTTAATATTCCACAAGTAAATGCAGTTATCCTATCCCTAGATAGGGATAGTCTATCCCTACTCCTGACTCATTTTTCTCAGCATAATACTCTCAATTACCATCCATGTATGAGCAAATTTCAGGACTTTATTTTTGCTAACAGCTTTGTAGCATTCCATTGTGTAGATGTACTACTGTTTCTTTATCTACTCATGTTTTCTTGGGCACTTGGATTGTTTCCAGATTCTGGTTACTATTCTGGTGAATAGTATTGCAATGAACAAAGGAGTGCAGTTATCTTTTCTGCATTTTGCTTTTGAACATCTCAGGAATATTCTCAGAAACAATATGAGAGCTCAATTTACAGTGTTTTGAAAAATGTCCTTATTGTTTTTCAAAAAGTCTGGACCACTCAGCATTCCCACCAGCCGGAAATGAGTTTCTTTCTCCCCACATCCATGCCAGCACTTGTTCTTTCTGATGTGTGTCAACCTCTGTAGTGTAAGATGGTATCTTATGTTTTGATTTGCATCCCCTTGATGATTAATAATGTTTAGCATTTTTATTTTTCTTCAGCCATCTGTATTTCTTCTTCGAGAAAATGTCTGTTCATTTCTTCTCACCATTTTTGATGGGTCAGATGTTTTCTCTTGTTAAGTTTTGTCAGTACCTTTTATATCTTAGATATTAGCCCCTAATCAGATGAATGTTGAGTGAATATTTTTTTTTTTGATTCCATGGGTAGCCTTTGTATCCTACTCACTGTTCCCTTTGACATGCAAAAGTTTCTCATTTTAATGCAGTCCTATTTGTTTATCTTTGCTTCCACATACTTGGCCAGTGGAGCTTAATCCTTGAAGATGTCTTTAGTTTAAATGCCAAGGAGTGTTCTGTCTACATTTTCCTCTATCTATTTTATGGTTTCAGGTTATATCAAGTTCTTTAATCTATTTTTATTTTACTTTTGTGCATAGCATTAAAGGAGGACTAATTTCACTTTTTTTTTTTTTTGCATGCATTTGACCAGTTCCTAGCACTACATGTTGAAGAGGCTTTACTTTGTTTATTTTGTATTTCTTACCCTTTGTCAAAGATTTATTGCTTAAATACATGAGGGTGAGACTTAGAATATTCAAACCTGAACCAGGAATATTCTTGAAGAACTAGATTATATCTTAGAGGTAGAGTGCATGCTTTGTTTGTGAGAGACTCTAAATTCAATCCCAAAAGCAGCATATATAAGTGCAGTTACTCCTAACTATATATTTATATATCAATATTTTTACACAATATCTTTCCACAGTTAGGTTACTAGACGTGATGAGCAACAAACAACTGTTTGAAAGTATAGAAACAATGAAATTATTCATAGTATACTTACTTTACACAAATTAAAATAATTTAATTTACAATGACCACTTTTGGCTTTAAGCACATGTTATAACTATTGTATACAAATACCAATTTTTTTATCTAACAGAAAAATAATATTGTTCTACTGAAAGGCTACAAAAATAATATTGTATACTTATTTTCTTGCGAGCTCATAGAAATCATTTTAAAGTATGAAACAACTCCCTTTCTCTTTTACTTCTTTATCTTACTTACACATAAATACATTTTAGAGGAGAAACAAAATCAAAATTTTATTCAGAATATTAAGTACAAGGAATTCCAGAAAAAGATGTTGCATTTTAGAAATGAACAATCACAGAAAGATAAGTTAAAACGTTAACACATATATCTAAATTATTCATCAAAGTGGGAATACAGAAAAAAAAAACCAATTAGCTTAGTCTTCCTAGAGAAAATGATGAAAAGTTTAATAATTTTAATCTTTAAGACAAAAAGGGAAAAGGATGTTTCAGGCAATATACAATATTAAAAGATTTAGATGTAAAAGATATTAGATGCAAAAGACTGAGTAGTTTGCTTTGCTTAAAGACTTGAAACAGCCATTTATGGGACTAAAAAGGAGGTGAGAGAGATAAGCAGAAGCCCAGATGGCTAAGGACCTGGTAATCATCAGTTCATTAGGAAGTGTTAAATCTTTTTCTGTAAATTACAGAACTTCACCACAATGTCTGGTAGTTCTCAATTTCATCCTCTCCTCCTTCTAACCAGATTAGGAATTTCTTCTTTCAGCTTTAATTTCTTATTTTGGAATAGAGTTAGACAGATGCTCAAGACACCAGACCTCATGGCTTAGAATCCTGAGAATTATGTTGTTATTCCCTACAAGTCACAAGAAGAGTAAAAGTGTATATATTCCTACCAAAGTGAACCAAAGGCTCTTATGTCATCATTCAATTGTTGATGCTGAATTGAACTCAATGAAGGATTTATAAACAAAATGTGCAAAACCTCCTGCAAAATGTTAGAATATAATAATATGGGCCCGGAGAGATAGCAAGCAGCTGATCCAGGACCAAAGGTGGTTGGTTCGAATCTCGGTGTCCCATATGGTCCCCCGTGCCTGCCAGGAGCTATTTCTGAGCAGACAGGCAGGAGTAACCCCTGAGCACCGCTGGGTGTGGCCCAAAAACCAAAAAAAAAAAAAAAAGAATATAATAATATAATGTTTTAATTCTTTAAAATAGTAATAATGAGGGGCCGGAGAGATAGCATGGAGGTAAGGCATTTGCCTTTCATGCAGAAGGTCATCGGTTCGAATCCCGGCGTCTTTAAAATAATCACAAAACCTAAACAAAAATTACCGGCCAAAAAGGTAGTAGAGGTACTAAGGCTTGTGTCTTGTAGAAAACCTGTCCTGACTTGATTCCCAACACTGCATTTGGTACTCCAGGTACCACTAGAAGTAATCTCTAAGCAAAGATTCAGAGTCTGGCTAAGTGATAAACAAAAAAATAAAGCCAAAAATAATGCAACAGCTCTTAGAAATATTCTTAAACAAAAGTTAAATTGGACAAATCATTAAATCATTTAATTACAAGTTGCCATCTTTCTACTCAAGCATAATTGTATTTGTTGTAAATAAAGGTATATCTACCAATTATGACTAGGTTCCCTGCTATTAATTACAGGCACATCTTATGTCTATATACTCTAAATTCTTTAGTTTTATATATATATTAAATTCTTTTTAATATTCACATACATAATAAATTTATTTTTAGAGAATGTATAATAGCATTTTTAAATTGAAATCTTCTCTCCAATTAAGTTTATAATTTTTGTCGAAACTCAATTGTTATTTCTTTTGACATAGTTTATTTTAATTACTGCCTGCCTAAATTATATGAACGTGAATTTTTTTTGTAGCCTTGTATTCAAAATAAATGGAAAAAGGGGCACATATTAGTTGAAGTTAAAAAACTGGTTTAGTCTACTATGTTCACTTCTAAGTTAACAATGTTAAATAAGCTATATTTTTCATAATATTTTTATGAATTAATAAGTACATATAAGAAAACAAGAGGCTAGGCAATTTTCATAAATTGATGAGTACATGTAAGAAAACAAGAGGCTAAGCAATTTCTCAATATCACTTTGACTATTCTGCTATC
The DNA here is from genome assembly GCF_024139225.1 of Suncus etruscus. Classification (NCBI taxonomy): domain Eukaryota; kingdom Metazoa; phylum Chordata; class Mammalia; order Eulipotyphla; family Soricidae; genus Suncus; species Suncus etruscus. The sequence goes on along the minus strand of NC_064851.1, from coordinate 97,672,777 downwards.
CAAAAGGCAAATTTAGGTATTTTTTTTCTTGTGTCTTTCACCCCAATTATATCATAATTGAGGAAGAAAAGCTACTGATTTTATCCTTCCGTATTCAGTTCTTTAATTAGAATATTTACTTTTAGACAGAAGGAATTCCAGTGGAGCTTTATTTAGGATATAGCAGAGCAACACAAAGCTGGATGAGAATGTTCACAATTTCTGGCATGACAAGACTCACAGAAAGAGGCTTATTTTCTATTGGTCTTTTGTATTTTTACATTTGGCTGACTGAATCAATGGAAACCAGCCCTAATTGTTGCTTTATAGGGAGACGATGTTTTCCATCACTGGCACATAGTGAACCAAACCTTCTTAGAGTAAAACAGGGCCAGACTGCTGTTTTCTGTTACTATGCAAATTAAAAAAATATTGATAATTTGATTAATCTTTTGTATTGTTTGGATGACTATACAACACCCTGCCAAATTACTTATTATAAATAGTAAAATTACTGACAACTATATGTTTATTCTCACCATCAACCCAAATAAAAAGTTTTCTGTAGTTGAGTTATTTATAATAAAATACAAAATGAAAATAAAAACATTAAAAAAATTTGCCACATGATTTTACATTAATAGAAAGCATGCTGTTTGAGAATAAGCTCAACTAATGACAATGTGTCCTAAAGGTTTTGAAAAATCTATGGGTAGCCAAATGATCTCAAATGTAGCTATCCATTCTGTAAAAAGTATACATATGCATATATTAAATATATATTTAATAGGTATATTAAATTATAAAAATAAATAATAAACAAATATAAAATTACTATTAAGTTAAGCATAATATTCTTATTTCATTTAAGCAAAATTACTAACTGCATCTGAAGTCATATAATTTAATGTATTAAGCACAACATTTGAAAACTTCAACAATTATTTGATTAATTTTATCAACAAATAATAATAATGATTAATTTCTTACCTTTATTCCTTTGGCCATAAGAAAATGCAATTCACTGGGATTTTTAAAATAGGGGCTAGGTTTGAAAAGTATTAAATACTAAATAAAATAAGATTTATTTAATAGCCAATATAGCATAATATTTCCATACCCATTTTTTTCAGTGGGAAAATTAATTCATGTAATACCATGACAAATATGAAAGTGTGATTGCTACTAGGATTACATACTGTTATTATTGTTCAATTAAAACAGATAATTCTTTGCAAAGCACAGAATTGCTCAGGTTCTTGTGTGTGTGTGTGTGTGTGTGTGTGTGTGTGTTTATTTTTATTTTGGTTTATTTTTGTTTGCAGGCTATACTCGGAAGTGCTCAGAACTTTCTCCCAGCTCTATGTTCAGGGATTACTTCACACACTGGCTTCAGAAGACCATATGGAACTTCACAGATGGAATCCTGCTTGTCTTCTTACAAGGTAAGTGCCCTACTGTTATACTATTGCTCTGGATTCCAGATTAATTTTAATACCCTTTCCCATGTAACACAAATCACTACTGGTTTTGCAGAACTTTGAGATTTAAAATGATTGATATATTAATCCAAAAATAACAAATGAGTTTATATCATGCTAACATTCAACTTATCACCAGTGATTTTATGAAACCAGGATATTGAATCTCTACATTTCTAACTGGAATGATATTTCATGAAACTACTAAAATATGATGGCTGAAGAATTATTAGCAAATGTGACATCTGGAAGTTGTTTCAATAGTGCAGGATGTTAAAAAAAAGTGAGTGGGGTAATTAATTGACTTAGCACATTTAAGGGAAGTTTCTTCTCAATTAAAATACTAGAAATAATACTATGCTAAAGAAATCAAATATTTTCTATGGCTAGAAATCATACTTTGATGTTCACGATGTTCTTGCATAACACTGATCTCATTAACTCCTTTTTTCATTGAGAAAGTGTGTATGGCAACATTACATTCTGCTATTAAATGCAGTCCTTTTTCATTTAAAGTCTAATGCTAGTTTTATTTTAGTGCATAAAAAAAGGTTATTCTAACACAACCAACAAATGGTTGTCATTATGCCATTTCTTTCTCCCTCAGTGGATGGTGTAAGCACTTAACTTGAAATTTTGAGCTATAAAATGTGTCTTAAAATACTGGTCAAAAGGATATTGGATAACTTTCTGGAAATTTTCAAAAGATCTGTTCTTAATACATTAAATTATATGGCTTCAGATGCATTTAGTTATTTTGCTTAACTGTTACAGTGACTTCCCTCACCTAATAATTCAAACACCTCTTAAACTACTGAACAACCATTAGGATGTACAATGATTCTATAAGCTGTAGGTTACAAGAGCATTTTATGCAGTCAAACGTTTTAGAACTCAAAGGCTTTCTCTTTTATTTGTTACATGGCTACTTTACTGAGACAAATAGTTCATAAGATTCAGATCAATGTCATTAATAAAAATAAGAGAAAATTATATTGACATATAGATCCCGAGGCACAAAGAGTCTGTCAAAACTGAGGTAACTTAAAAACTTGCCCAGTGTAGTTTTAATTGAGTTATGGTATCATAGTTCATAATAAATCTACATCATGATATAGATACAATACCAGGAATAATGCACTAGGCAAACCATTCTAGTGTCAAGGTCCCTTACTATACATTTATCTCTAAAACCTTGTCCTCCTTGACTCCCTTAGAGGCCAATGTATTTTGTTGAAACTAAAGAAAATCAGAAGATGAATGAATGTCAGATAAGATAAATTCCTGACTAATCTTATTTGGCAATGGGTTCAGTCTTAGTTTGGGGGAAGTTATATTCTATTTTGACGTCAGACAAATTATTAAAAGGAAACAAATACATTCTACAAATGCAGTTGCTATGCCTGCACCCAGCCAGTTCCACAGACTCAGTTTGTCTTTGAAAGAGATGTAAACCAAGCCACAAAAAATCATAGGTACACAGGCCACACAAATGAAAGCTGGCAATATGCAGAAAAGAGAACAGGCAAGCCCATGTGATGCCAAAGTCTTGCTTGCTGCACCAATCACAAAATTGCCTTTTCACTGACATCCCAGCTTCACCATTTCTTTAAGGCTCTCTCTAGAGACACCAATCTGACCAAAACTCTAGGCATATTGGTATTTGGACTGATAACACCATGAATTATTTATGGAGTGTATACAGGAACACCTCCTATCCCTCTCCCTGCCTTCTTATACTTCCGGGAGATGTGGCAGTTGAAAACAAGTCCACCAAAGCCATAGTATTGGCAAATAATGCCTGAAAATTCTGGACAACTCCATTTTTTTTTAAATACTGTCATCCCCATAGGAACATACCAATTTGCATTCCAATGGATATCTGAAGCCACCTAATGTTCTTGATTTTATGAAGTTAAGTTCTGTGGCCCAGCATGTGGTCTATCTTGGAGAATGTCCTATATGCACTGTAGAAGAATGCGTATTCAGCATTTGAGGGATGGAAAGTCCTATATATATTTACTGAGCCACTCTCTTCCATTTCTTCCTTCAGAGTCTGTATATCTCATTGATATACAGCCTGGATGATCTATTGAGGAGTGATTGGGGGATGTAGAAGTCTCCCACTATTACTGTGTTGTTACTGATGTCTTTCTTCAAATCTATCAGCAACTATTATAAATATTTTGCTGGTCCCACATTGGATGAATATAATTTAAGAGTATTATTTTTGTCCTGTTATACAGAGCCCTTGATTATTAACAAATATACATCTCTGTCTCATAAACTTTTTAATCTTGAAGTCTGAGTTGTTTGATATTTTTATGGCCACCAGTATTTTTAAGGGAGATGTTCCCTTAAAAGAGTGTCTGAATGTGAGAGAACTTTGAACAATTTAAATAAAAAAAAAATCTATATCAGTCATTACTGTTTTTTTCCACAAGTGTCTGTTGCATATTTTAGGCTTCTGTTAAATACATATTAAAATTCTTTGTGACAGCAATGCATAACAGAAAAAGGCTTGTGATTGACAATATTTAAATTTTGACTTTTGGGACTGAGAATCAGGTATGCTTGTTTAACAATCCCACCTAGTAAGAGAGATGCTGTTCCTCTTCAGACTACAGCGGAATCACTAAGTAGTATCTCAAAAACAGAAAGCACAATTAAACATAATTTCTCATCTTGTAACTGAAATTACCTATAAAATCTACACAAATGGAAGAAATATAGGATGTCATGCCTTCTTTTTTATTGAAGCATTATTTACAGTAACTATATTATAACAGCATTTTAACTATATTATAACAGTCTTCTTTTTTATTGAAGCATTTATTTACAGTAACTATATTATAACAGCATTATAACCGTTCTTCAGATGAGTGGTAAAGAAGATTTCTCATAAATACCTAAAGGAATATGTGTAGTTTGCAACAACATGGAAATACCTAAAGGCTATTACACTATTTGAAGTATATCTATGTAGTTATCCTGTGGTTTCTGTCATAAATGGTACTTAAAAATGAACACTAATAAGTGAACTAAACATGCCCAAAATATGTGAGAAGAAATATATTGTATTGTAGGAAGTTCTTAAAACTAAATCATGAGGGAGGAGCCGGAGAGATAGCATGAAGGTAAGGCATTTGCCTCTCATGCAGAAGGTCATTGCTTTGAATCCTGGCATCCCATATGGTCCCCCTAGCCTGCCAGGAGCGATTTCTGAGCATACAGCAGGAGTAACCCCTGAGCGCTGCTGGGTGTGACCCAACACCCCCCCAAATCATGCATCTACCTTATATTATTTAAATTCATATAAGTTAAATATGTCCATTTACTAAGAATATTATCAAAAAGAAAAATGATATAAAGTAAATTTGGTAATTATTTATCTTTCATTCAGATTGTAAAGATAACTGAAAGACACTCTTGAGAAATGAAAGTAAAATCAATAGATAATTGATTACCTCACAGACGCTGTTGTATCAAGAAGTTTAGTAAAACTTCTAACTTGTAAAAAAAATTAATAAATGAAGACTAAAATTTATATCTCTAGTCTTATCAAAGATAGTCCAGTGAAATTTATGGCATCGATTTTATAATTTTAATAATGATACTAATTGTTTTTGTTTGGGGGTAACACTGTGTGGTGCTCAGGACCCTACTCTTGACTCTGCACTGAAAGATTACTCCTGATGAGTGCACAGAATAGATGCTGTTTTACGAATTGTCTAGGATCAGGAGTTAGCAATCTTTAAGATATAAAGAGCCCCTTGGACTCATTTCCGAAGCTACAAAACCATTAATACATTTAAAACAAATATAGCACCATATACATTATTTCTTATCTGTATGGTATATACAGTATAGTGCAGTTAGCTGTTAATCTGAAGAAAAAAAACTTTTTCATTTAACAATGTAAAACATATATTTGGCAAATTAATAACCAATTAAAATATTTAAATGATACCACTCCCCACACACCTGCTATTGATCCTGATGTCAGAACTGCTTCAAAAGAGCCACAGGTTGCCGACCCCTGTCAGGTTGAATGCATGCAAGGCAAGTACCCTACCTGCTATCCTTCTGGTCCAATACTACATAATTTTAAATATTTGTAAAATCAAGCAGGTTGATACTCAGAAAAATATGTTCTTTTTGAATCAATGAAAATAGAGATACTAAACAATTCAAGTATCAGAATATTGAGAATAATAAGACAGAAGGTCACAGGATAGTAAAGTGACAGAAGTTTCTTTATGGCATTCTGGATAGTGACATTAACTTAAAAATATTTAAATAATGTAATATTGTAATATCTATGGTGTTTGTTACTTGTAATAGTATCAGGAACTTGAAGCACTAATCATATATGTTTTTCTTCATATTGCTAAGATTCTTATATAGTTGACAATATATTGATTTTTATACTTACCAAAAGCATAATTCACTTAAATATTCTTGCAAATAAATCATTTCTATCATCAATAATTAAGCATAAATTTAAAAATAATATTGATCTCTTCAAATTATTGGACTTGGTGATGAATTTGAAATGTAAATATTAGGATTAGTGATATAAATTTCCATTAAAGGGTCTTCTCTCCGTGTAATAAAAAAAAGTAAATAGGGGCTCCCTGTGTGTGACACCAGGCGGGGAAAATCCGCGAAAGTACACCGGCCCAGTGGGGCTCAGCTGTGAAAGACTGTGAGTGTGACCTGTCTATGTCTGTCTACTGTCCTCTTGCGTGAAACTCTTGCGAGTGGGGCAAAAAGAGCCTCCAGAAACCTCGCTCGCCCAGACGCCATTTTCAGGGAGGGACTTCAGAGCATAAAAACCGGCTATCCTTTGCAAAAGCTGGCTCCCTGTGTGTGACACCAGGCGGGGAAAATCCGCGAAAGTACACCGGCCCAGTGGGGCTCAGCTGTGAAAGACTGTGAGTGTGACCTGTCTATGTCTGTCTACTGTCCTCTTGCGTGAAACTCTTGCGAGTGGGGCAAAAAGAGCCTCCAGAAACCTCGCTCGCCCAGACGCCATTTTCAGGGAGGGACTTCAGAGCATAAAAACCGGCTATCCTTTGCAAAAGCTGGCTCCCTGTGTGTGACACCAGGCGGGGAAAATCCGCGAAAGTACACCGGCCCAGTGGGGCTCAGCTGTGAAAGACTGTGAGTGTGACCTGTCTATGTCTGTCTACTGTCCTCTTGCGTGAAACTCTTGCGAGTGGGGCAAAAAGAGCCTCCAGAAACCTCGCTCGCCCAGACGCCATTTTCAGGGAGGGACTTCAGAGCATAAAAACCGGCTATCCTTTGCAAAAGCTGGCTCCCTGTGTGTGACACCAGGCGGGGAAAATCCGCGAAAGTACACCGGCCCAGTGGGGCTCAGCTGTGAAAGACTGTGAGTGTGACCTGTCTATGTCTGTCTACTGTCCTCTTGCGTGAAACTCTTGCGAGTGGGGCAAAAAGAGCCTCCAGAAACCTCGCTCGCCCAGACGCCATTTTCAGGGAGGGACTTCAGAGCATAAAAACCGACTATCCTTTGCAAAAGCTGGCTCCCTGTGTGTGACACCAGGCGGGGAAAATCCGCGAAAGTACACCGGCCCAGTGGGGCTCAGCTGTGAAAGACTGTGAGTGTGACCTGTCTATGTCTGTCTACTGTCCTCTTGCGTGAAACTCTTGCGAGTGGGGCAAAAAGAGCCTCCAGAAACCTCGCTCGCCCAGACGCCATTTTCAGGGAGGGACTTCAGAGCATAAAAACCGGCTATCCTTTGCAAAAGCTGGCTCCCTGTGTGTGACACCAGGCGGGGAAAATCCGCGAAAGTACACCGGCCCAGTGGGGCTCAGCTGTGAAAGACTGTGAGTGTGACCTGTCTATGTCTGTCTACTGTCCTCTTGCGTGAAACTCTTGCGAGTGGGGCAAAAAGAGGCTCAGAGGAGCACGGCCGCTCCGCTTCGCTACACGGCCGTGCACTCTTTCTAAGGAAAGAACTCCATTGCAACAAGAAGGAAAAATCACACTAAGAACGGCGCTATATCACAGAAGCAAACATTTCTCTCTGGACTGTCTTCTCTGTTACATGCTCGGGCCTAAGATTTGACCCAGTGTGAGGCTTCATCCACGGAGGACTCCCCTCCCTTAGAGGCAAGTCAGCCCATCCAGAAAGGGAGGAGCCAGAGGAGTGTGCTGCCTACATCATATAGACAATGAATACCACTACAACACGTAGAAAAACCCACAATACAAATGTGACAATGGGGAAACAGCGCAGGCCAGCATCAGACATAGAGAATGAAGATGACAATTCTGAGGACCAGATAATGACTGAACAACTAATCAACCTCTCAGATAAGGACTTTAGACTAGCAATATGGAAGGTGCTCAACAGACTCCAAGAAACCATGGATCGAGTTGAACAGAACACTAATAAGAACCAAGAAAATATGAAGGCAGAAATGACAAAACTCCAAACTGAAATAACATGTCAACTTACAGGCCTGAAAAACTCAGTAAACGAAGTGAATGACAAAATGGATAAGCTCTGGGACAGGGTATCAGAAGCTGAGAATAGACTTGGTGCTGTGGAAGATGAGATACATAACAATTCCATACAGCAGGAGAGATTGGACAAAAAACTTAAAGCAAATGAGCAGACAATGGAAAAATTAGTCAAAGAATGGGAACAGACGAAAATAGAAGTCTATGATAAGATCAACAGAAACAACTTAAGAATCATTGGAGTCCCAGAGACCCAGGAAGAAAATTTCCAGGAAGAATCAATGGTCAAGAACATCATTAAAGAGAAACTCCCAGAGCTAAAGAATATATGTGATCAAATCCTGCATGCCCGAAGAGTACCAACCAAAAGAGACCCCAGAAAAACCACCCCAAGACACATCCTAGTCACAATGACAAATCCCACAGATAGAGACAGAATTCTGAAAACAGCAAGATCAAAAGGGGAAATCATGTTCAAGCAAGCTTCCCTGAGATTTACAGCAGACCTGTCACCAGAAACGCTCAATGCCAGAAAGCAGTGGTGGGATATTGTGACAAGACTGAATGAAATGAATGCTTCACCCAGAATACTATACCCAGCAAAACTCACTTTCCGGTTTGATGGAAGAATACATGGTTTCACAGACAAAAAACAGCTCAGAAACTTCACAGACACAAAACCAGTCTTAAGAGAAAAACTGAAAGACCTAATCTAAGACAAGACTACCCAAAAGACACACCAAATTTTGAAATAAAGATGGCGTTAAATCCCAGGACAATTCTTTCTCTCAACGTCAATGGACTAAATGCACCAGTTAAGAGACACAGAGTGGCTAAATGGATCAAAAAACTCAATCCAACCTTCTGCTGCCTACAAGAAACGCACCTGAATAGTCAGAACAAACATAGACTCAAAATAAAAGGCTGGAGAAAAGTTATCCAAGCAAACAACACCCATAAAAAAGCTGGAGTGGCCATACTAATATCAGATAATGCAAACTTTATACTCAGGAAGGTGGTAAGGGACAAAGACGGACATTTTATATTAATCAAGGGGTACGTAGAGCAGGAAGAATTCACTCTCCTAAACATATATGCACCGAATGAGGGGCCAGCAAAATATTTAATACAACTGCTGACAAATCTGAAAAATAATATCAACAACAACACAATAATTGTGGGGGACCTAAACACGGCTTTGTCAACACTGGACAGGTCAACCAGACTGAAACCCAACAAGAATATACTAGACCTGAGGAGAGAAATGGAAGAAAGAGGCCTAGTGGATATATATAGGACACTCCATCCCCAGAAACCTGGATACACATTCTTCTCCAATGTACATGGGACATTCTCCAGGATAGACTACATGCTGGCACATAAAACATACCTCCATAAGATCAAGAGGATAGAAATTTTGCAGACTACCTTCGCTGACCACAAGGCTCTGAAATTATTTGTGAACTCCAAAGGGACTCAGAAGAAACACTTTAACACCTGGAAGTTAAACAGCCTCATGCTCAATAACCAGTGGGTCCGAGATGAAATCAAGGAGGAAATAAAAAGGTTCCTGGAAACAAATGACAATAAAGACACAAACTCTCAGAACCTATGGGACACAGCAAAAGCAGTACTGAGAGGAAAATTTATAGCTTTGCAAGCACACATCAGGAAGGAAGAAGGAGCTTACCTGAGTAGCTTAATGACACAGCTAATAGAACTAGAAAATGCTCAACAAAAGGACCCAAGAACAGGAAGACAGAAGGAAATAACAAAGCTGAGAGCAGAAATCAACGAAGTGGAAACTCAAAAAACAATCCGAAAGATCAACGAAAGCAGAAGTTGGTTCTTTGAAAAAATAAACAAGATTGATAGACCACTGGCAAACCTAACAAAGAAAGAGAGAGAGAGAAACTTGATAACTCGTATCAGGAATGAAAAAGGAGAGATCACTACTGATATGACAGAGATTCAAAGGGTAATCAGAAACTACTTTGAAAAACTCTACGCCACTAAAAATGAGAACCTGGAAGAAATGGATAAATTCTTGGACTCTTATAATCTTCCACGGTTGAAGGAAGAGGATGTAGCATATCTAAACACCCCCATCACCATTGATGAAATTAAAACAGTAATCAAATGTCTGCCGAAAAACAAAAGCCCAGGTCCAGATGGATTCACTAATGAATTCTATCAAACTTTCCAAGAGGAACTACTGCCAATCTTGGCAAGACTCTTTCATGAAATTGAACAAACAGAAACACTTCCAAATAGCTTTTATGAAGCCAACATCACCTTGATACCTAAACCAGACAGAGACGCTACCAAAAAAGAAAATTACAGACCAATATCACTGATGAATGCAGATGCAAAGATCCTCAACAAAATCCTGGCAAATAGGATTCAATGCCTCGTTAAGAAGATCATCCACTACGATCAAGTAGGTTTCATCCCAGGAATGCAAGGCTGGTTTAACATCCGTAAATCTATCAACATAATACACAACATCAATAACAAGAAAAATAAAAACCACATGATCATATCAATAGATGCAGAGAAAGCATTTGATAAGGTCCAACACCCATTCTTGATCAAAACTCTCAGCAAGATGGGAATGGAGGGAACCTTTCTCAATATAGTGAAGGCCATCTACCACAAGCCAGTGGCAAATATTATCCTCAATGGAGAAAAACTGAAAGCCTTCCCTCTAAATTCTGGCACAAGACAAGGCTGTCCTCTCTCACCACTCCTATTCAACATAGCACTGGAAGTACTTGCTATAGCGATTAGGCAAGAAAAGGATATCAAGGGAATCCAGATAGGAAAGGAAGAAGTCAAGCTCTCACTGTTTGCAGATGACATGATACTCTACTTAGAAAACCCTAAAGACTCTATCAAAAAGCTTCTAGAAACAATAGACTCATATAGCAAGGTGGCAGGCTACAAAATTAACACACAAAAATCAATGGCCTTTCTATACACCAACAGTAATAAAGAAGAAATGGACATTAAGAAAACAACCCCATTCACAATAGTACCACACAAACTCAAATATCTTGGAATCAACTTGACTAAATATGTGAAGGACCTATACAAAGAAAACTATAAAACTCTGCTCCAAGAAATAAGAGAGGACACACGGAAATGGAAACACATGCCCTGCTCATGGATTGGCAGGATTAACATCATCAAAATGTCAATACTCCCCAAGGCATTATACAGATTTAATGCCATCCCTCTAAAGATACCCATGACATTCTTCAAAGAAGTGGATCAGACACTTTTGAAATTCATTTGGAACAATAAACACCCTCGAATAGCTAAAGCAATCATTGGGAAAAAGAATATGGGAGGAATTACTTTTCCCAACTTTAAACTGTACTACAAAGCAACAGTTATCAAAACAGCATGGTATTGGAATAAGGATAGGTCCTCAGATCAGTGGAATAGGCTTGAATACTCAGAAAATGTTCCCCAGAGATACAACCATCTAATTTTTGATAAAGGAGCAGGAAATCCTAAATGGAGCAGGGAAAGCCTCTTCAACAAGTGGTGTTGGCACAATTGGATAGCCACTTGCAAAAAATTAAACTTAGACCCCCAGCTAACATCATGTACAAAGGTAAAATCCAAATGGATTAAAGACCTCGATATCAGCCCCAAAACCATAAGATATATAGAACAGCACATAGGCAAAACACTACAGGACATTACAGGCATCTTCAAGGAGGAAACTGCACTCTCCAAGCAAGTGAAAGCAGAGATTAACAGATGGGAATATATTAAGCTGAGAAGCTTCTGCACCTCAAAGGAAATAGTGCCCAGGATACAAGAGCCACCCACTGAGTGGGAGAAACTATTCACCCAATACCCATCAGATAAGGGGCTAATCTCCAAAATATACAAGGCACTGACAGAACTTTACAAGAAAAAAACATCTAACCCCATCAAAAAATGGGGAGAAGAAATGAACAGACACTTTGACAAAGAAGAAATACGCATGGCCAAAAGACACATGAAAAAATGTTCCACATCACTAATCATCAGGGAGATGCAAATCAAAACAACGATGAGATACCACCTCACACCCCAGAGAATGGCACACATCACAAAGAATGAGAATAAACAGTGTTGGCGGGGATGTGGAGAGAAAGGAACTCTTATCCACTGCTGGTGGGAATGCTGTCTAGTTCAACCTTTATGGAAAGCGATATGGAGATTCCTCCAAAAACTGGAAATCGAGCTCCCATACGATCCAGCTATACCACTCCTAGGAATATACCCTAGGAACACAAAAATACAATACAAAAACCCCTTCCTTACACCTATATTCATTGCAGCTCTATTTACCATAGCAAGACTCTGGAAACAACCAAGATGCCCTTCAACAGATGAATGGCTAAAGAAACTGTGGTACATATACACAATGGAATATTATGCAGCTGTCAGGAGAGATGAAGTCATGAAATTTTCCTATACATGGATGTACATGGAATCTATTATGCTGAGTGAAATAAGTCAGAGAGAGAGAGAAAAACGCAGAATGGTCTCACTCATCTATGGGTTTTAAGAAAAATGAAAGACACCCTTGTAATAATAATTTTCAGACACAAAAGAGAAAAGAGCTGGAAGTTCCAGCTCACCTCAGGAAGCTCACCACAAAGAGTGATGAGTTTAGTTAGAGAAATAACTACATTTTGAACTGTCCTAATATTGAGAATGTATGAGGGAAATGTAGAGCCTGTTTAGGGTACAGGCGGGGGTTGGGTGGGGAGGAGGGTGATTTGGGACTTGGGTGATGGGAATGTTGCACTGGTGATGGGTGGTGTTCCTTTTATGACTGAAACCCAAACACAATCATGTATGTAATCAAGGTGTTTAAATAAAAAAAAATTAAAAAAAAAAAAAAAAAAAAGTAAATAGGAGCCTTCCCTGGAGATGAGTGAATATGCCCGAAAAGGAGGAAGCCGCTGAACTCTGCTGGAAGTCCGATGCCAGCACCTATCTCTGTCTGTCTCCTGTGCTGTGCTGCATTCTTGGCCAGATTTCATCCTGTGTGTGGCTGCATCTGTGCATGGCTAGTCTTCCCTCGAGACTGATTTCATCCAGTGTGTGGCTTTATCTGCACACGGCTAGCCTTCCCTTGAGCCTTCCCTGGAGGTGAGTGGATACGCTGGGAAAGGAGGAAGCCACTGAACTCTGCTGGAACTCAGATGCCAGCGCCTATATCTGTCTGTCTTTTGGGCTATGCTGCATTCTTGGCCTGATTTCATTCTGTGTGTGGCTTCATCTGCACACAGCTAGCCTTCCCTGGAGGTGAGTTGATACGCCCAGAGAGGGAGGAGCCAGAGGAGCGAAGCAGAGAGGCCGCACAAGTCATTTAGCCAATAAATACAACCACAACACGTAGAAAAACCCACAATACAAGTGTGACAATGGGGAAACAACGCAGGCCAGCGCCAGACATAGAGAATGAAGACGGCAACTCAGATGACCAGAACATGGCCAACCGACTAGTCAGCCTCTCAGATAAGGAGTTTAGAGTCGAAATATGGAAGGTGTTTAAAGAACTGTAAAATAAAGTATAGAAGAGAACATTAATAAGAATCAAGAGAATATGAAGATAGAAATGAGAAAATTCCAAACTGAAATTTCAGGTCAAATAACAGGTCTGAAAAACTCAGTAAATGAAATGAAGAAAAACATGGATGAGCTTTCCCATGGGTTAATAGCAGCTGAGGATAGAATTAGTACACTGGAAGATGAGATGAATAACAACTCCATACAGCAAAAGAGACCGGAAAAAAGCCTTAAAACAAATTATCAAACAATGGAAAAATTACTAAAAGAATGGGAACAGATGAAAACAGAAGTCTATGATAAGCTTAACAGAAGCAACTTAAGAATCATTAGAGTCCCAGAGACCAGGAAGAAAATCTCCAGGAAGAATCAATGATCAAGAACATCATAGAAGAGAAACTACCAGAGCTAAAGAATACATGCAATTAAATCCTGCATGCCTGAAGAGTACCAACAACAAGACCCCAGAAAAAACACCCTGAAACAAATCCTAGTCACAATGACAAATCCCACAGATAGAGACAGAATTCTGAAAGCAGCAAGATCAAAAGGGAAATTACATTCAAGGGAATATCCTTGAGATTTACTGCAGACCTGTCACTGGAAACACTCAAGGTCAGAAGGCAGTGGGGGGACAGAGTGACAAAACTTAATGAAATAAATGCTTCGCCTAGAATACTGCACCCAGCAAAACTCACTTTCAGGTTTGAAGAAAAAATACATGGTTTCATAGACAAACAACAGCTCAGAAACTTCACAGACTCAAAACCAGTCTTAAAAGAAAAACTGAAAGACCTACTTTAAGACAAGACTGACCAAAAGACACAACAAACTTTGATATAAAAATGGAACTAACTCCCAGGACAATTCTTTCTCACAATGTCAATGGACTAAATGCATCAGTTAAGAGACACAGAGTGGCTAAATGGATCAAAAACCTCAATCCAACCTTCTGCTGCCTACAAGAAATGCACCTGAATAGTCAGAACAAACATAGACTCAAAATAAAAGGCTGGAGGAAAATTATCCAAGCAAATAACACCCATAAAAAAGCTGGAGTGGCCATACTAATATCAGATGATGCAAACTTTATACTCAGGAAAGTTGTAAGGGACAAAGATGGACATTTTGTATTAATCAAGGGATATGTACAGCAGGAAGAAATCACACTCCTAAACATATATGCACCAAAGGAGGGCCAGCAAAATATTTAATACAATTGTTGACAAATCTGAAAAATATCAATAACAACACAATAATTGTGGGAGACCTCAACACGGCATTGTCAACACTTGATAGGTCAACCAGACTGAAACCCAACAAGAATATACTAGACCTGAAAAGAGAAATAGAAGAAAGAGGCCTAGTAGATATAAATAGGACACTCTACCCCCCAAAACCTGGATACACATTCTTCTCTAATGTACATGGGACATTCTCCAGGATAGACTACATGCTAGCACATAAAACATACCTCCATAATATCAAGAGGATAGAAATTTTGCAGGCTACCTTCACTGACCACAAGGCCCTGAGATTATATGTGAACTACAAAGGGACACAGAAGAAAAACTTTAATACCTGGAAGTTAAACAGCCTAATACTGAATAAACAGTGGGTTTGAGATGAAATCAAAGAGGAAATCAAAACCTTCCTAGAAACAAATGATAATGGAGACACAAACTATCAGAATCTGTGGAACACAGCAGAAGCAGTACTGAGAGGAAAATTTATAGCTTTGCAAGCACACATCAGAAAAGAAGGGGTATACCTGAACAGCTTAATGATGCAGCTCATAGAATTAGAAAATGCTCAACAAAAGGAACCAAAAATAGGGAGACAAAAGGAAATAACAAAGCTGAGTGAAGAAATCAATGAAGTGGAAATCCGAAAAACAATCCGAAAGATCAATGAAAGCAGAAGTTGGTTCTTTGAAAAAATAAACAAGATTGATAGACTACTGGCAAAACTAACAAAGAAAGAGAGAGAGAAACTTAGTAACTCGTATTAGGAATGAAAAAGGAGAGATCACTACTGATATGGCAGAGATTCAAAGGGTAATCAGAAACTACTTTGAGAAACTCTATGCCACTAAAAATGAAAACCTGGAAGAAATGGATAAATTCTTGGACTCTTATAATCTTCCACGGTTGAAGGAAGAGGATGTAGCATATCTAAACACACCCATCACTATTGAGGAAATTAAGACAGTAATCAAATGTCTGTGTAAAAACAAAAGCACAGGCCCAGATGGATTCACTAATAAATTCTTTCAAACATTTCAAGAGGAACTACTACCAATCCTGGAAAGACTCTTTCATGAAATCGAAAAAACAGAAACACATCCAAATAGCTTTTAGGAAGCCAACATCAACTTGATACCTAAACCAGACAGAGATGCTACCAAAGAAGAAAATTACAGACCAATATCGCTGATGAACACAGATGCAAAGATCCTCAACAAAATCCTGGCAAATAGGATTCTATGCCTCATTAAGAAGATCATCCACTACTATCAAGTAGGTTTCATCCCAGGAATGCAAGGATGGTTTAACATCTGTAAATCTATCAACATAATAACACAACATCTACAACAAGTAAAATAGAAATCACATGATCATAAAATAGATGCAGAGAAAGCATTTGATAAGGTCCAACACCCATTCTTGATCAAAACTCTCAGCAAGATGGGAATGGAAGGAACCTTTCTCAATATAGTTAAGGCCATCTACCACAAACCAGAGGCAAATATTGTCCTCAATGGAGAAAAACTAAAAGCCTTCCCTCTAAATTCTGGCACAAGACAAGGCTGTCCTCTCTCACCACTGCTAATCAACATAGCACCGAAGCCCTTGCTATAGCGATTAGGCAAGAAAAAGATATCAAGGGAATTCAGATAGGAAAGGAAGAATTCAGGCTCTCGTTGTTTGCAGATGACATGATACTCTACTTATAAAACCCTAAAGACTCTACCAATAAGCTTCTAGAAATAATAAACTCATATAGCAATGTGGCAGTTTACAAAATTAACACACAAAAATCAATGGCCTTTCTATGCACCAATAGTAATAAGGAAGAAATGGACATTAAGAAAACAACCCCAGGGGCCGGAGAGATAGCATGGAGGTAAGGCGTTTGCCTTTCATGCAGAAGGTCATCGGTTCGAATCCCAGTATCCCATATGGTCCCCCATGCCTGCCAGGAGCAATTTCTGAGCATGAAGCCAGGAGTAACCCCTGAGCACTGCCAGGTGTGACCCAAAAACCACAAAAAAAAAAAAAAAAAAAGAAACAAGGAAACAACCCCATTCACAATAGTGCTACACAAACTCAAATATCTTGGAATCAACTTGACTAAAAATTCGAAGGACCTATACAAAGAAAACTATAAAACTCTGCTCCAAGAAATAAAAGAGGACACGCGGAAATAGAAACACATACCCTGCTCATGGATTGGCAGGATTAACATCATCAAAATGGCAACACTCCCCAAAGCATTGTACAGATATAATGTGATCCCTCTAAAGGTACATATGACATTCTTCAAAGAAGTGGAACAGACACTTTTGAAATTCATTTGGAACAATAAACACCCGATAATAGCTAAAGTAATCATTGGGAAAAAATATGAGAGGTATTACTTTTCCCTACTTTAAACTTTACTACAAAGCGATAGTAATCAAAACAGCATGGTATTGGATTAAAGACAGGACCTCAGATCAGTAATAGGCTTGAATACTCAGAGAATATGCTCCAGACATACACTCACCTAATTTCTGATAAAGGAGCAAGAAATCCTAAATGGAGCAAAGAAAGCCTCTTTAACAAGTGGTGTTGGCACAACTGGCTAGCCACTTGCAAAAAATTGAACTTAGACCCACAGTTAACATCATGTACAAAGGTAAATCCAAATGGATTAAAGACCTCGATATCAGATCTGTAACCATAAGATATATAGAACAACACGTAGGCAAAACACTCCAGGACATTGTGACTACAGGCATCTTCAAGGAGGAAACTGCACTCTCCAAGCAAGTGAAAGCAGAGATTAACAGATGGGAATATATTAAGCTGAGAAGCTTCTGCACCTCAAAGGAAATAGCGCCTAGGGTACAAGAGCACCCCACTAAGTGGGAGAATCTATTCACCCAACACCAATCAGATAAGGGGCTAATCTCCAAAATATACAAGGCACTGACAGAAATTTACAAGAAAAAAATATCTAATTCCATCAAAAAATGGGGAGAAGAAATGGATAGACACTGACAAAGAAGAAATATAAATGGCCAAAAGACACATGAAAAAATGCTCCACATCACTAATCATCAGGGAGATACAAATCAAAACAACTGTGAGGTACCACCTCACACCACAGAGATTGGCACACATCACAAAGAATGAGAACAAGCAGTGTTGGCGGGGATGTGGAGAGAAAGAAACTCTTATCCACTACTGGTGGAAATCAATATGGAGATTCCTCCGAAAACTGGAAATCGAGCTCCCATAAGACTCAGCTATACCATTCCTAGGAATTTACCCTAGGAACACAAAAATACAATACAAAAATCCCTTCCTTACACCTATATTCATTGCAGCATTATTTACCATAGCAAGACTCTGGAAACAGCCAAGATACCCTTTAACAGATGAATGGCTAAAGAAACTGTGGTATATATACACAATGGAATATTATGGAGCTGTCAGGAGAGCTGAAGTCATGAAATTTTCCTATACATGGATGTACATGGAATCTATTATGCTGAGTGAAATAAGTCAGAGAGAGAGAGAGAGAGAGAGAGAGAGAGAGAGAGAGAGAGAGAGAGAGAGATGCAGAATGGTCTCACTCATTTATGGGTTTTAAGAAAAATGAGGGGCCGGAGAGATAGCATGGAGGTAAGGCATTTGCCTTTCATGCAGGAGGTCATTGGTTCGAATCCCGGCATCCCGTATGGTCCCCCGTGCCTGCCAGGAGCAATTTCCGAGCCTGGAGCCAGGAATAACCCCTGAGCACTGCCTGGTGCTAGAAGTTACAGCCCACCTCATGAAGCTCACCACAAACAGGGATGAGTTTAGTTAGAGAAATAACTACATTGTGAACTATCCTAACAATGAGAATGTATGAGGGAAATAGAAAGCCTGTCTAGAGTACAGGTGGGGGTAGAGTGGGGAGGAGGGAGATTTGGGACATTGGTGATGGGAATGTTGCACTGGTGATGGGTTGTGTTCTTTACATTGATGAAACCTAAACACAATCATGTATGTAATCAAGTTATTTAAATAAAATATATAGTAAAAAAAAGAAAGGAAAAAAGAAAGGAAAATGAAAAAAAATAGCTATTAGAAATAAGTGTCCTATATGCAGAAGTTATTCTCTGTATTTATAGATATTAATAGAAGAGGTGTTTTCTGGAGCTCAAGTTCGGGTAGAAGATAGTTTTGGGCAATAAAGTCCAAAATATGTGCTTTTAAAATGATGTGAATCTTCTATGAAGAATTAAGAGTTCTTTTGGAAGGATATTGAAACCCAAGGTTTAGGCAAAGAAGAATAGTTAATGGGTTAACTTCAAAAGATTTGGTAAAACAAAGCAGAAGCTCACTCTGGAATCTTTTTGTTCCACATTCTCAAATTTTTGGTTTCACTTTTTGGTTACTTGGAGGAAGAGGCTAGTGGGAGAACAAAGTGTTATTGTATAATTCTGGAGGCCACTCAGATATAACTACACAAAAGAAGCATAATGACTTCTAGAGAAAGAACTCAAGTGAGAAAAAAAAGCAGGAGATGAAAACTTACAAAGAGAAGACAATAACTTAATTGAAGCAACTGTTTGAGTTAAGGTGAAGTGGAAAGTTTTAGAAAAGACAGAATGATCAAGGACAAGATCACACTGAAACTTTGGACAGTGTGGTTCATGTTTAAGAATAACCAAGAATAACCAAGTCTGCATAAAATACAGCAATTTACTCCATAGTCTTTCATTTCAAATTTACCTTTATGTTCAATCATTATAAACATGTAAAACTGTCTGTAGATGCCTCAGATGTGGGTGTACCTATCTCCTATCACGGTTACCACTTGAGACATCTTTAATGTAACTGAAGAAGAAAAAGGATGGATATTAGTCAAAGATAGGAGTGAGACTAAATGTCTTATTTAAAAACAAAAAAATTATAAGAACAGAGGTATGAGTCTAGGAATATTTTGAGTTAAGTACTTATCTCAAAACCAAGAAAATTAAATAATTCTAATAATTGGTAATTTTTCCATTTAAATGAAGAACAAATCATTTGCATAGTGATACAGTAAAAAATTAGAAACAGTTTGACTCTTTAAAGACTAATTCCCTTGTTGATGTCAACACATATACACACACATGTACAGACAAATACACTCATAATTATGGACACACTACAAAATAAAAAATCAATCATGTGATTAGTAATAGTTCATATTTGGGCATTTTTCTATTACATCTTAAATTTTTGGTACAAAAATTATGCAACTTTTTTAGAGATATTTGTCATTTTATTCATGTAACTAAAATAAAATATATATATATATTTTTTGGCTTTTGGGTCACACCCAGCAGTGTGCAGGGGTTACTCCTGGCTCTACGATCAGAAATCACTCCTGGCAGGCTTGGGAAACCATATGGGATGCTGAGAATTGAACCATTGTCCTTCTGTGTGCGAGGCAAACACCCTACCGCTGTGCTATCTCTCTGGCCCCAATTATAAATATTTTTAATATTTATAAATATATTATAATATTGTTTCATTATGTATATTACATATATGTGAATAATAAAAAATAAAAGGCAGTGGTCTAAGTGGTGACACAAGAGGTAGGGCATTTTCCTTGCATGCACTAACCTAGGATGGACCGAGGTTCTATCCCCTGGCATCTCATATGGCCCCCTAAGCCAGGAGCGATTTCTGAGAGCATAGCCAGGAGTAACCCCTGAGTGTCACTGGATGTGGCTCCCATAAGAAAAAATTTATAAAATAAAAGTATAAGACAGGTATATATTGATTTTGAATAAATTTGAACATCTGTTTTTTATTTTAAAGTTATTTATCACTGTGGTATAATATAGTATTATATTATGATTAAGAATTTTTATTTTTACAGTTGATTGAAGCTTTTTTAAGTATTTGAAATAAAATATATATTCCCCAAAGCCTAAAGGCATATTTTCTTCTGAAGACTACCATATCTTCTAAGTGCATTCATTGTCCTTTTTGTAACATTACTTTAATCCTGTAGTAACCAGGCTAATACATTTGATTTTGTTATGCTCTAAGCACTTGTGAAAAACTTCTAAACACTTATATTATGAATTATGCCTTTTCCCTGACAAAATCCCTAAGGCTGGGAATCTGGGTGATAAAATAACCAACTACTAATAACCTTTCTATGTTATTTACCCATAACTCGTTTGATTTTTATAAAATCTATACATAAACATTTGCTCTTGTTAATCCCAAATTTTCATATGAAAAACTAAGTCTGAGGTATGTAGAGGTTTATGGGGGTGATTGGGGCCACACCAGGAAGGATTCAAAGTTTATTTCTTGCTTTGTACTCACACTCCTGATAGTGCTTTTGGCGGGGGTGGAGGGCATATGTGGTACCAGGGATCAAATCCAGCCAGCCATATGCAAGGCAAGTGATTTACACACTATCCAGTCTATCCAGTACAGATGTGAAGAATTTAAATAATATGTGTCCCAATTTGTCTAGCTGAGAGTTAACTCAGAGATGCAGACATTCTGATTCCAACCACTTTCAGTTAGGGTGCTAAAGTGCAAGTTAAAAGCAAAGTTAATTAAGGCTTATAATGAAATGATAGCATGAGAATTAAAAGTAAACAGAAAACCCAATGGTTAGTTTTCATGAAACTTGGAGAGTGGCAACTTACAGGAACTAAGTATAGTTAGGACGCCAATGTTTATTTTTGGAAGATGGGAATAATAATGGGCCGACTGACTGAAACTAAATACAACTGTATCATAAGGGGGAAAAAATGCACTACAATGACCTTCAATTCTCTCTGAATTCTGTTTTCTTTTTCATGAAAAAAAAAAAGATCAATTTAATAAGCCAACAGAGGAAGAAAAGAGGAAAAAAAGAGTGTTTCAAAGAGTAATGTTAATATCATAATGGTTGACAAAATTTAAAAAATCAAAAAGAACACCAGAATAGCAGGTATCCGAGACTTACTTTAGAAACAACTTTATTTTAAACATATGTGCTTTCTTAATGATATTGCTAGCTTGGTGGCTGTGCAGCCAGCATTCACAGGAAGTGCTGATTTGCTTAATTCTATTAAGCTTCTAAGAAAGGTAAATCTGTCACCTGAATTTAAAGAGTCTTTGCTCCAGAGTAAGTTTGACATTAGCCAATAACCACCCTGACATTCCTGTGGCTTTGGCTGCTCTCAAAGCTACTGAGTGGCATTGAGAGACAGGCTGGGTGAGAATGTCTAGTCACAGCCAGTGAGTGTTGTTGCTGAGAAGTGGTGTTCTCAAAACAGTACAGGAAAGAGATGCTCCACAATATTGGGCAATGCAGGTGGAGGGTGGAGGTGAAGGTTGTGAAAATTTCTGAAGCAACTATGTTAGGAGAAATGTTATCCTAAAGAGTGTCTGAATCAAGGGCACTGTTGGTGAAAGTGCTTTTTGAAAACTGTATGCATCATGAAAGCCAGCTATGCAAACTAGGCAAATCCAAGAGTATATAGATTCTATTTTGTCAGTTATCCCACAAAAACTGATAAGCCTTGGCCTTCGCTAAATGATCTCTAAATATATACTGCCAAAGTTACCTTCTTTGAAAGATCATTCTGTTTTGCACAAGACAATATTGGTTTACCTTTTGGTATTAGTGTTCTGTTCAGATGGCAAATTAGCAAGTATTCAAATTTTTCACTAGTATTAACCACATAAATATAAGTCAGGTTACACTGTTACATCTCTATTTTGGGGGGTTATTGCAATATTTTTCTGGATGTACATATGAGAAAAATGTGCATAAAAGAAGATCATCAAAGACTTCATTCTTAAAATATATACCTTCAAGATTGAAGATTCAAATATAAAAAACTAGCTTCTTCAATCCAATGGTGTATTTTACCTGACACTTGGCATAATATCAGTTGGGTGTGAGTTATTTAATCTGCTAGTGTAATAAAACCATCAGAATACAAGAAGCAAAGCTTATTGGAAAACAAGGAATACATTACATCAGACATAATTTGATTTTGAAACAGTACAGATGTAAGTGATGTAAATGATAGTAGTTTTAAAATTCATGCTAAAATGATGTCACCCACCAGTGTGTAAAATGTATTTATCATATTATGTTTCACTATTATAAAAATTGCAATAAATTCTCATCTATTAATGATATCAAATCATAAATGTGCATCTTTTGTTTCAAGCTGGCAGTTCACTTTTAATTTTTTTCCTTGTATTTAAACATCATGACTATGAAGTTTTTTATGATTGAGTTTCAGTATATACACCATTCTTCCACCACTGTTTCTGGTTCTCCTCCCATCTTCCCCACTACCCCTCTGGGGCAAGCACTTTACTTATCTCTTGTTCTCTTTATATTTCTCTTTTTTTTTTTTTTTACTCTTAGACACTGTAGTTTGCATTATTGTTAATGAATGAATGCCATGCATATAATTTTATTCCTGTTTAATACCCAATTATTTTCTAGAGTTTATCAGTTCTAATTATCATTGTCATAGCAGTTCCTTCTTTATTCTAATTGCACTGTACTTCACTATTTGTGGCAAGATTCCTGCTACGGACAGCTCCTCCTGGCCCTCATGTCTACTGTCTCTGTATATTATTATCATACCATTTTTAATTTTTTAGACCCCATAAATGAGTGAGATTATTCTATGTCTATATTTCTCCATATAACTCATTTCACTCAGCATAAGTGTCCATATTCTTCATGTATAAACATATTTCATGATCTCATTTTTTATAACAACTGCATAGTTTTCCATTGTATAGATGTACCACAGTTTCTTTAACCATTGATGATCTGTTCTCTGGCACCTTGATTGTATCCAAATTCTGGCTGAACATGCAGGGAGAAAGGGACTCTCATTCTCTGCTGGCGGAAATCCTGACTAGTACAATCTTTTTGTAAAACAATATGGATATTCCTAAAAAGTTAGAAATTAGCTCTCATATGACCCAGCAATACCACTCCTAGGAGTAAACTGTAAGAACAAAAAAATGCAATACAGAAAAGTCCCCTGCACTCCTATGTTAATTGTATATGCACATATATATATATGTATATATATATGTATATATATATGTATGTATATATATATATATATATATTGGTTTTTGGGCCACACTCGGCGATGCTCAGGGGTTACTCCTGCCTGTCTGCTCAGAAATAGCTCCTGGCAGGCATGGGGACCATATGGGACTCTGGGATTTGAACCAACCACCTTTGGTCCTGGATCGGCTGCTTTCAAGGCAAACGCCACTGTGCTATCTCTCCGGGCCCGTATATGCATATTTAATTAGGAAAAAGTTCTATGGGTTTTTTTAATCATGAACTTTATAGTGATTTTTAAAACTAGATAAAATGTAGAACTAAAAAGGATTAGCTGGAAATTTAGTAGCATCAACCAAAAATTGTTTTGATTGGGAAGAGCAATTTTTACATACTCAAACACAAAATATGTGTCTATAAGTCACTCTTTGAGAGATGGATTTTCACTTCAATTAGTTGGCTATTGCTACTAGTCAACTTTTTTCATTGAAATTCAGAGATTCTTTTCATACGTGAGAAGAGGAAGAGAAGGTAGAAGTTGCTTTCTAAATCCATTAGCAACTCAACGTTTTATGTTTGCTTATTATATCTTGAGCTATAAATAGCAGTGTCCAGGGAAAACTCCACACTCTGTGCTCAAAGATCACTCTTGGCAGTTATAAAGTTGTTGTAGGATTGAAACCCAAGTGGTCAAATGCAAGGCAAATGCCTTAACCTCCAAACCTTGCTGTCTTTCCAAACCTTGAACATTTCAAGTTTAAAGATTGACAAGACAGGCAGAGGGTGGAGGAGCATGAAAATGGAGGACATTAGTGGCAGAAAAATTGCACTGGTGAAAGGTGGTATGCATTTTATGTTTTTGGTTTTGGGCCAGACCCAGTGACACTCAGATGTTACTCCTTACTATGTGCTCAGAAATAGCTTCTGCTTGGGGGCCCATATGGGATGCCAGAGGATCGAACGGCAGTCCGTCCTAGGTTAGTGAGTGCAAGGCAAGTGCCCTACCATTTGAGCCACTGCTCCGGCTCCTGTAGTTTATGTTTAAACTCTATGACAAACTGTTTTTAAACCATGATGCTTAAATAAAGAAATTATTAAAAATAATTTTAAAACATTTAACTTGTGAAAAGAATTTGATGGTATATGTAAATAAATCACTTACTATTTAATTGGATAAATTTATATTCTGAACTTACAAAAATAAAGCTGAGAAAGCATAAGTTTCTTAACACCTTAAATTTATAGAGGATTTCACAGAACTCAGGGACAAGTAATTTGAAAACTGTTGCTTTAAAAATGTTTTTAAATAAAGATGAATGGAAACAATTACAGTGATTATGAAAACATTGGGGTTGAAATATTTATTCATTTCATCGTAAAAATATATTTGAACATGTTTTTAGTCCCAATTTGGGGAAGTGTGGAGGAGTGTATACCTGGCTGTGCTCAGTATTTATCCCTGATTCTGTGCTCCCAAATAAATTCTGCATATGTAGTAGCAGAGATAGTATTGGGACAGGCCTATTGGATTAGGCCACACTTTACCTCTTTTCCTATATTTCTAGACCACGCAACAGAGTTGTGAGTGTAAAATATTCAACTTTTTCATCGAGCTAAATTTGAGATAATTTTTTTTTCCATTTTGCAAAAAAAAAGAAATAGTCACTTTGTCAACAAGTCAAAATTTTTAGCAGAGAATTTAAAATTTTAAGTGTTGAGGATAGAAACTATGGTACATATGCACAATGGAATGTTATGTTGCCATCAGGAGAGATGAAGTCATAAAATTTTTCTATATATGACTGGACATAGAATCTATAATGCTGAGTGATATATGTCAGAGATAGAGAGATAGACACAATAGACTCATCTATGTGTTTTAAGAAAAATTAAGGACCTTATTGTAATAATGCTCAGAGACAATAGAGATGGGGGCCAGAAGGACTGGCTCACAATATGAAGCTCACCACAGAGAGTGGTTGAGTACAGTTAGAAAAATAACTACGATAGGAACTATCACAACAATTTAACGAGTGAGAGAAGTAGAATGCCTGTCTTGAAAAACAGTAGGAGTTGGGAAGAAAGGGGGGAGGGCATTGGTAGCAGGAATGTTGCACTGGTGAAGGGAAGGTGTTCTTTTGATGACTGAAACCCATACATAATTATAATAACTACAACATACTTATAATAGTGGGGCTTAAATAAAGTTTTTATATTAAATAATAAAAATAAAAATGTTTACAATGTAAAAATAATAAATGTTGCTGATAATTCTATGGGAGTTACTTTAAAAAGATTTATTGTCCTTGGGGCTGGAGAGGTACTCTAGCAGGTAAGGTTCTTGTTTTGCATGCCACCAACCTGATCCATTCCTTAGCATCCTATACAATAGGTTCCCCTAGTCCACATGGAGTGATTCCTGAGTACAGAACCAGGAGAAATATCTGCAAAAATCCAGGAGTGAGCCCAAAACAAACAAGGAAAAAGGTAAGTCCAAAACACAACCCTCTAGAAGTTAGAGATAATGTAGAGATTACAGTGCATGCACACAGCTGACTCTGGCTATGATCCCTGATTTGATCCCCAGCATCTTATGGTCTCTTGAGCTTCATGACAAGGTCCAAGTAGCACCATAGCTTGCCTCGACTTTGAACTACCAACTCCTTTGGCTGGAGAACCATGAGTTGGATATCTGGACATTCTGAGTGTGCTTGGCTGCCTCCTCATCCCTCAACTTATGAAAACAAACCTCAGGTTATGTATATCATGTTAGGCTTACTAAACTAATAAAATTATTAAAACATACTGTGAACTTTTCTAATTGGTCATGTGAAAATAAAATCTTTCAACTTTGTTTAATGTATGCATATATATATATTTTATCTTTAGGAAAAATACTTCAAATATGAAAGTATTTTTGAAGTAGAATTTCCCTGTAAGTCTATGAACACAATGCAAACAAATTTCAAACTATAAAAATACTTTCAAGTGGCATATGCAAATATATGCATTCATTTATATTTATGCTTCCTTTGATTCTCAAATAACTCCCATAAGTGTGTAGGCTAACCTTCATAGGCATTTAGTGAGCTTCTAAAACCTGAGCAAAAGCTATAATACCTTCTTAGAGAATTCTAGTAATTAATATAAATCTAATATTCATATTAATTTATAATTGTAAATAATATTATGATAATGTAAATGTTCTCAAAGCTCACATGGGAAGTGGGAATCATATTAAGCCAAATTTTATTCCATGAGTAATTCAATTTCTTCAGTTGTGATAGAGGTATATTTATCATAGAAACTGCAACAGTTCACGTTAAGTTAACCTTTGGTGGCTGTTAGATGTGGTAGTGAAAAATTATGACATGGTATTTCTCCATTTTCTGCTATTTATTTGGACATGTCATGTGCAGTCATCTGTGAATAAGGTATAATTTTGAGTGGCAATAAAAGTATGACACTATGGGGCAGCAATAATGTAGCAAGCATTGTAATGAGAAATCAAAGCCTGAGCTCTTTTTCTTATTGTATCTAGTTACAAATAACTATATAGGAATTAAGGATTCTTATTTTTGATGGACTTGGGGTATCTAGAAGAAGTCAACCTTTTTATTTACACAACTGTAATATTTGAGAGAATAATGCTTCATTTAATATTTCCATGTAAGAAGTGAAGCAATTTTATTCTAGACACTAAAGAGCAAGCAGAGATTTTGATATCTGCACTGATGAGAGAAAGAATATCTTCACCTGTACCTTCTGGGACAAAACAGAACATTTACTAAGTTACCTTTCATTTATTTCAAATTGCTATGCTTCATTTGCAAAAATAATTTCCCCAGAATAAAACAATACCTTGTCCAAATATGCACAATTTTGTAAGATATTTCATCCATTTTAATTCCATGTTTATCCCTTAGTAATCACAAATGTTGTTGATAAAATCTTTCGGGCCTAAGTATAAAATACATCATGATCTCATATATCATAGAACCATATGATATGAATGAACCATATTTTTTCCAGATTAGATGTAGCCAATATGCTATGAACGAGATATATACACAGCTACCTAAAGGGAAACTTTCTATATCTTTGGAAAAAATAATATTAGAACTAAATATAACTTGCATTTTTCTAGTAATTTTTATTCTGTACACATCCTATCTTTGATTTTTTTCTGCTAAAACTAAGCAGAACAATATAAAAACAATATATTGAATCAACTACTTCCCTAGAATAAAAATAAAAAAATTATGACTACTTAATAATGATATTAATAAACAATAATGCTAAGATTAGAGAGTATAGAGTTACATCACTTGCCTTGAATGTGTTTGAAAATTTTAATTCCAGCACTGCATACTGTCCTCCAAGCACTAAACAGGAATGAAACCTGAGCACCAGGGCCAGGAGTTAAACACTGAGCACTATCAGATATCCCCCCACCAAAAATAAATAAATAAATAAATAGAAGCAAAAAGCAATAATATCAGTAGTGTATATACAAGGTAACATGTTGAGCATTTTATGATGTTTTGTTTCTTCAATTGATGTTGAAACTATTGGACAGAGAAATGAAGTCATTTATCACAGAGCTACCAAGTAAAAGACAGCATTGCACCAAACTGCCTAGTTTCCAAAGTGATGATCATAACCCTATTTATCCAATCTCATAGTACACATCTGAAGTAAAACCTGCTTTAATATAAAGAGCTTTCTCAAAGTTTAATTAGTTTTTCTAGCATTTTATTGTTTGTATCATTGTTTATAAGTGATATTTTAATTTTAATTTAACTTTTTGGTTTTGGTATATGTATAATATTAAATTTCCTTTATATTTTTATCATACAGATTTATCAATGTCTTATGATTTTAATAACAAAGATTTTCCATAGTTACTATATCTTAGGGTGAATTAAAATATTTTATCTTCAAATGTTTAAAATATAAAATAAGTTATGGGGGTATAAAGTATAAAGGGTAGAAAGAATACCCTTTATATATAGAAAGTATAAAATGTATAAAGTAGGGACTGAAGTGATAGCATGGCATAAGGCAGGGGTCTCAAACTCACGGCCCACGGGCCGTTTGTGTCCCTCCATACAACGTTTTGTGGCCCGCAGCCGGCCATCAAATATTGTAGTATTCGGGCCCGGTGAGATAGCACAGCGGCGTTTGCCTTGCAAGCAGCCAATCCAGGACCTAAGGTGGCTGGTTCGAATCCCAGTGTCCCATATGGTCCCCCGTGCCTGCCAGGAGCTATTTCTGAGCAGACAGCCAGGAGTAACACCTGAGCATCGCCAGGTGTGACCCAAAAACCAATAAATAAATAAATAAATAAATAAATAAATAAATAAATAAATAAATAAATAAATAAAAGAAATAAAAAAATTGCAGTATTAGCGATTATTCACTTACTGAATAATCACATTAAAAATCGCATTAGTAAGAAAAAATTGCATTAAACATTCTAATACCCCGAGCAGTTCCGTTCAGAGTATGCAAATGTTTAATGTGATTTTTTTGTGATTTTTTTTCTTACTAATGCGATTTTTTTTTTTTTTTTTGGTTTTTCGGGCCACACCCATTAGATGCTCAGGGGTTACTCCTGGCTACACGCTCAGAAATTGTCCCTGGCTTGGGGGGACCATATGGGACGCCGGGGGATCGAACCGTGGTCCTTTCCTTGGCTAGCTTGCAAGGCAGACACCTTACCTCTAGCGCCACCTCGCCGGCCCCACTAATGGGATTTTTTATTGCGAATATTTGGTAAGCGAATAATCGCGAATACTTTGCGCCTAGCACAGACGTCATTTCCGCTGCTTGCCCACTGTCCCTTGCATTATTAAAGGCCTAAGGGAAAGAAGGAAGAGAAGAGAGAGAAGTTTATTACAGAATTAGATTTTGTCATACCTTCATCATGAATTCATCAGAGCCTGCAGTGAAGAGAAAGATTGATGACGAGCACAGACAATTTCAGGAAAAGTGGGAGCTGCAGTATTTCTTTGTTGAGTACAGGGGCATCCCCACATGCCTTATTTGCTCAGAGAAAGTTGCAGTGCATAAGGAATACAAGTTGAAACGCTGTTATTCAACTAAACAT
Organism: Suncus etruscus; assembly: GCF_024139225.1. Lineage (NCBI taxonomy): Eukaryota > Metazoa > Chordata > Mammalia > Eulipotyphla > Soricidae > Suncus > Suncus etruscus. The sequence continues at coordinate 97,642,824 of NC_064851.1, read as the reverse complement.
GCTGAGGAATGTGCAAAATATTAAGGAAATGAGAGAGCCAAGCGGGTTGCCAGTCTTAAAGCATGTCTAATGAGGCAACAAGATTTCTTCAAGAAAGCAACCAAAGAGAATGTTGCATCAGTCGAAGCTAGTTACATGGTTAGTGAGATGATTGCTAAGGCAGAAAAACCATTCACAGAAGGAGAGTTTGTTAAAAAAAAAATGCATGTTACAGGCTGCAAGTATTATCTGTCTGGAAAAGAAAGGTCAGTTTAGCAAAATCAGTCTTTCTGCCAACACTGTGGCAGAGCGCATTTCTGACATGTCAAGTGACATTTATCATCAACTGTGTAAGACAGCCAAATGTTTTGATGCATACTCAATTGCTCTTGATGGGGGCACAGATATAACAGACACTGTGCAGCTCACAATTTATGTCCATGGTGTTGATTGCAATTTTGAATTGACAGAGGAGCTGCTCACAATAATCCCAATGCATGGACAGACCACTGCTACTGAGATATTTTGGCATCTGTGTGATGCCATTGAGAATGCAGATTTGCCATGAAAGAAGTTTGTTGGAATAATAACTGAGGGAGCTCCATTGATGATAGGGAGGAAAAATGGACTGGTGGCACTTGTTCAAAAAAAAAAAAACTTGAAGAGAAGGGTGTAGAGTAGGCCATTGCTCTTCACTGCATTAGTCAACAGCAGGTCCTTTGCAGTAAATGCCTGCCATGTGACAATGTGATGTCTGTTGTTGTGAAATACATCAACCAAATCAGATCCATGGGCTTAAAGCACAGGAGGTTCCGTGCTCTTTTAGAGGAAATGGAGTCAGAATATGGAGATGTGCTCTATTTCACCGAGGTACATTGGCTCAGCAGGGGAAATGTCCTGAAAAGATATTTTGAGTTGAGAGAAGAAGTGAAAGCCTTTATGGACAAGGATGGGAATGCTGTTTCTGAGTTGAGTGATCACAAATGGCTCAGTGACTTAGCTTTTCTTGTTGAAATCACACATAAGCTAAATGTACTAAACAAAATGTTACAAGGCCTAGGACATTTTATCAGTGCTGCCTATGACAACGTGAGAGCATTCTCCAAAAAACTTGTGTGATGAAAATCCCAGCTTTCTCAGACAAACCTTTGCCATTTCCCAGCATGCAAGGAACTTGTGGATGCAGGCATACCTTTCAGTGGTGAGAAATATGTTGATGCTATTTTTATTAAACTTTTTTTCTTTATTTAAACATCTTGATTACATATATGATTGTGAATAGGTTTCAGTCATGTAAAGAACACCCCCTTCACCAGTGCAACATTCCCACCACCAATGTCCCAAATCTCCCTCTATCCCACCCCACCCCCACCTGTACTCTAGACAGGCTTTCCAGTTCCTTCATTCATTCACATGATTATGGTTGTTCTCTGTGTAGTTATTTCTACAACTGCACTCACCACTCTTTGTGGTGAACTTCATGAAGTGAGATGGAGTTCCAGCCCTCCTCTCATTGTCTCTGAGGATTGTTGCAAAAATTACTTTTATTTTTCTTAAAAGCCATAGATGAGTGAGACTATTGTGCGTCTCTCTCTCTCTCTCCCTCTGACTTATTTCACTCAGCATAATAGATTCCATGTACATCCATGTATAGGAAAATTTCATGACTTCATCTCTCCTGACACCTGCATAATATTCCATTGTGTATATGTACCATAGTTTCTTTAGCCATTCATCTATTGAAGGGCATCTTGGTTGTTTCCAGAGCCTGGCTATTGTGAATAGTGATGCAATAAATATAGGTGTGAGGAATGGGTTTTTGTATTGTGTTCTTGTGTTCTTGGGGTATATCCTTAGGAGTGGAATAGCTGGGTCGAATTGGAGCTCAATTTCCAGATTTTGGAGGAATCTCCATATTGCTTTCCATAGAGATTGGACTAGATAGCATTTCCACCAGCAGTGGATAAGAGTTCCTTTCTCCACATCCCCGCCGGCACTGATTGTTCTCATTCTTTGTGACGTGTGCCAATCTTTCTGGTGTGAGGTGGTATCTCATCATTGTTTTGATTTGCATCTCCCTGATGATTAGTGACGAGGAGCATTTTTTCATGTGCCTTTTGGCCATTTGTATTTCTTTTTTTTTTTTTTTTCAAAGTGTCTGTTCAGTTCTTTTCCCCATTTTTGATGAAATTAGATGTTTTTTTTCTTGTAAAGTTCTGTCAGTGCCCTGTATATTTTGGATATTAGCCCCTTATCTGATGGGTGTTGGGTGAATAGTTTTCCAACTTGGTGGGTGACTCTTGGATCCTGGGCACTATTTCTTTTGAGGAGCAGAAGCTTCTCAGTTTAATGTATTCCCATCTGTTGATCTCTGCTTCCACTTGTTTGGAAAGTGCAGTTTCCTCCTTGAAGATGACTTTAGTCTCAATGTCATGGAGTGTTTTACCAATGTATTGTTCTATATACCTTATAGTATCAGGTCTGATATCAAGGTCTTTAATCCATTTGGATTTTACCTTCATACATGATGTTGACTGGGGGTCTATTTTCTTATTTTTGCAAGTGGCTAACCAGTTCTGCCAGCAACACTTGTTGAAGAGGTTTTCCCTGCTCTACTTAGGATTTCTTGCTCCTTTGTCAAAAATTAGGTAATTGTATCTCTGGGGGACAATGTCTGAGAACTCAAGCATATTCCACTGCTCAGACGGTCTGTTTTTATTCCAATACCATGCTGTTTTGATAACTATTGCTTTGTAGTACAGTTTGAAGTTGGGGAAAGTAATGCCTCCCATTTTCCTTTTCCCTAGGAGAGCTTTAGCTATTCGAGGGTGTTTATTATTCCAGATGAACTTCTTAAGTGTTTGATCCACTTCTTTGAAAAATTTCATTGGGTATTTTTAAGGAGATCACATTAAATCTGTATAATGCTTTTGGTAGTATTGCTATTTTAATGGTGTTAATCCTACCAATCCATGAGCAGGGTATTTCCGTGTGTCCTCTCTTATTTCTTGGAGCAGGGCTTTATAGTTTTCTTTGTATAGGTCCTTCACATCTTTGGTCAAGTTGACTCCAATTATTTGAGTTTGTGTGCCAGTATTGTGAATGGGATTCCTTTCTTGACTTCCATCCCTTCCCTATCATTATTGGTGTATAAAAAGCCATTGATTTCTGTGTGTTAATTTTTTAGCCTCTGTGTGTCCTCTGTTATTTCTGTGTCCTCTGTTATTTCTTGGAGTAGGGCTTTATAGTTTTCTTTGTATAGGTCCTTCATGTCTTTGGTCAAGTTGACTCCAATTATTTGAGTTTGTGTGCCAGTATTGTGAATGGGATTCCCTTCTTAACTTCCTTCCCTTCCCTATCATTATTGATGTATAAAAAGGCCATTGATTTCTGTGTGTTAATTTTGTAGCCTGCCACCACCATATGAGTCTATTGTTTCCAAAATCTTTTTGTAGACTTTTCTAAGTAGAGTATCATGTCATCTGCAAACAATGAGAGCTTGACTTCTTCCTTTTCTATCTGAATTCCCTCGATATCTTTTTCTTGCCTGATCGCTATAGTAAAATCTTCCAGTACTATGTTGAAGAGGAGTGGTGAGATGGACAGCCTTGTCTTGTACCAGAATTTAGAAGAAAGACTTTTAGTTTTTCTCCATTGAGGATAATATTTGCCATTGGCTTGTGGTAGATGGTATCAACTAGATTGAGAAAGGTTCCTTCCATTCCCATCTTGCTGAGAGTTTCGATCAAGAATGGGTATTGGACCTTATCAAATGCTTTCTCTGCATCTATTGATATGATCATGTGATTTTTATTTTTCTTCTTGTTGATGTTGTATATGATGTTGATAGATTTATGGATGTTAAACCATCATTGTATTTCTGGGATGAAACATACTTGATCATAGTGTTGTAGTGTATGATCTTCTTGATGATGCATTGGATCCTATTTGCAAGGATTTTGTTGAAGATCTTTGCAAATGCATTCATCAGGGATATTGGTCTGTAATTATCTTTTTGGCAGCATCTTTGTCTGATTTGGGTATCAAAGTGATGTTGGCTTCATAAAAGCTGTTTGGGAGTGTTCCTGTTTTTTCAATTTCATGGAATAGCCTGGCTAGGATTGGTAGTAGCTCTTCTTGAAAGATTTGAACAAATTCATTAAGAAATCCATCTGGGCCTGGGCTTTTCTTTTTGGGCAGATGTTTGATTATAGTTTCATTTTCCTCAGTAGTTATGGGGGTGTTTAGATATGCTACATCCTCCTTACATAAATATGGAATGTTATAAATGTCCAAGAATTTTTTCATTTCTTCTAGGTTCTTATGTTTAGTAGCATAAAGTTCCTCAAAGTAGTCTCTGATTACCCTTTGGATCTCTACAATATCTGTCATGATCTCCCCCTTTTCATTTCTAATATGGGTTTTCAAATTTCTCTCTTTCCTTGTGAGTTTTGCCAATGGTCTATCGGTCTTGTTCATTTTTTCAAAGAACCAACTTCTGCTTTCATTGATATTTTGGATTGTTTTTTTGGTTTTCCACTTCATTGATTTCTGCTTTCTGCTTTGTGATTTCCTTCTGTCCCCCTATTTTTGGTTCTTTTTGTTGGTCATTTTCTAATTTTTTGAGCTGCATCATTAAGCTATTCAGGTTTGCCCCTTCTTCCTTCCTGATGTGTGTGCTTTTAGAGCTATAAATTTTCCTCTCAGGACCGCTTTTGCTGTGTCCCATATATTCTGGCAGTTTGTATCTTTATTATCATTTTTTTCCAGGAAAGTTTTGATTTCCTTTTTGATTTCATCTCAGACCCACTGGTTGTTCAATAGCAGGTGTTTAATTTCCAATTGTTAAAATTAGATAATTTGCTTGTCTCTCATTGGGTGCATATATGTTTAATAGTCTGATTTCTTCCTGTTGCATATATTCCTTGATTAGCACATAGTGTCCATCTTTGTCTTTACCATTTTCTGAGTATAAGTTGGTGTTGTCAGATATTAATATGGCCACCCCAGGTTTTTTGAGAGTGTTGTTTGCTTGGATGGTTTTCCTCCAGCCTTTGATTTTGAGTCTATGTTTGTTCTGACTATTCAGATGTGTTTCATTTTTTTATTATTATTACCTTTTTTATTTAAACAACTTTATTACATACATGATTCTGTTTGGGTTTCAGTCATGTAAAGAACACCACCCATCACCAGTGCAACATTCCCTCACCAAATCTCCCTCCTCTCCACCCAACCCCTGCCTGTACTCTAGACAGGCTTTCTAATTCCCTCCTACATTCTCATTATTAGGATAGTTCAAAACATAGTTAATTCTCTAACTAAACTCATCCCTGTTTGTAGTGAGCTTCATGAGGTGAGCTGTAACTTCCAGCTCTTTTCTCTTTTATGTCTGAAAGTTATTATTGCAAGAAAGTCTTTCATTTTTCTTAAAACCCATAGATGTGTGAGACCATTCTGTGTCTTTCTATGTCTCTTTGACTTATTTCACTCAGCATAATAGATTCCATGTACATCCATGTATAGGAAAATTTCATGACTTCATTTCTCCTGACAGCTGCATAATATTCCGTTGTGTATATGTACCAAAGTTTCTTTAGCCATTCATCTGTTGAAGGGGATCAGAGTCTTGCTATGGTAAATAGTGGTGCAACAAATATAGGTGTAAGGAAGGGATTTTTGAGTTCTTAGAGTATATTCCTAGGATTGGTATAGCTGGGTTGTATGGGAGCTCAATTTCCAGTTTTTGGAGGAATCTCCATATTGCTTTCCATAAAGGTTGAACTAGACGGCATTCCCACCAGCAGAGGATAAGAGTTCCTTTCTCTCCACATCCCCACCAACACTGCTTGTTTTCATTCTTTGTGATATGTGCCAATATCTGGGGTGTGAGGTGGTACCTCATAGCTGTTTTAATTTGCATCTTCCTGATGATTGGTGATGTGGAGAATTTTTTCATGTATTTTGGCCATTTGTATTTCTTCTTTGTCAAAGTGTCTGTTCATTTCTTCTCCCCATTTTTTGATGGGATTAGATTTTTTTCTTGTAAATTTCTGTCAGTGCCTTGTATATTTTGGAGATTAGCCCCTTGTCTGATGGGTATTGGGTGAATAGTTTCTCCCACTCAGTGGGGGCCTTGTATCCTGGGCGCTATTTCTTTTGAGGTGCAGAAGATTTTCAGTTTAATATTTTCCCATCTGTTAATCTCTGCTTTCACTTGCTTGGAGAGTGCAGCTTTCTGTTTGAAGATGCCTTTAGTCTCAATGTCCTGGAGTGTTTTACTATGTGTTGTTCTATATATCTCATGGTTTCGGGTCTGATATTGAGGTCTTTAATCCATTTGGATTTAACCTTCTTACATGATGTTAGCTGAGGGTTTAAGTTCAATATTTTGCAAGTGGCTAGCCAGTTGAGCCAACACCACTTGTTGAAGAGGCTTTTTTTGCTCCATGAGAGCAGAAATCAATGAAGTGGAAACCCGAAAAACAATCCAAAAGATCAACAAAAGCAGAAGTTGTTTCTTTGAAAAAATAAATAAGATTGATAGACCACTGGCAAAACTAACAAAGAAAGAGAGAGAGAAACTTAGTAACTCATATTAGGAATGAATAAGGAGAGATCACTACTGATATGATAGAGATCCAAAGGGCAATCAGAAACTATTTTGAGAAACTCTATGCCACTAAAAATGAAAACCTGGAAGAAATGGATAAATTCTCGGACTCTTATAATCTTCCACGGTTGAATAAAGAGGATGTAGCATATCTAAACACACCCATCACTATTGAGGAAATTAAGACAATAATCAAATATCTGCCCCAAAACAAAAGTCCAGGCCCAGATGGATTTACTAATAAATTCATTCAAACCTTTGAAGAGAACTGAACTGAACTGGCAAGACTCTTTCATAAAACTGAAAAAACAGGAGCACTTCCAAATAGCTTTTACGAAGCCAACATTACTTTGATACCTAAACCAGAGAGAGAGGCTACAAAAAAAGAAAATTACAGACCAATATTGCTGATGAACACAGATGCAAAGATCCTCAACAAAATCCTGGCAAATAGGATTCAATGCCTCATTAAGATCATCCACTACGATCAAGTAGGTTTCATCCCAGAAATGCAATTATGGTGTAACATCCATAAATCTATCAACACAATATGCAACATCAACAATAAGAAAAATAGAAATCACATGATCATATCAATAGACAAAGAGAAAGCATTTGATTAGGTCCAACACCCATTCTTGATCAAAACTCTCAGCAAGATGGGAATGGAAGGAACATTTCTCAATATAGTTAAGGTCATCTACCACAAGCCAGAGACAAATATTGTCCTCAATGAAGAAAAACTGAAAGCCTTTCCTCTAAATTCTGGCACAAGACAAGGCTGCCCTCTCTCACCACTCCTATTCAACATAGCACTGGAAGTACTTGCTATAGCAATTAGGCAAGAAAATGATATCAAGGAAATCCAGATAGGAAAGGAAGAAGTCAAGCTCTCGCTGTTTGCAGATGACATGATACTGTACCTAGAAAACCCTAAAGTCTCTATGAAAAAGCTTTTATAAACAATAGACTCATATAGCAAGGTCGCAGGCTACAAAATTAACACAAAAAATCAATAGCCTTTCTATACACTAATAGTAATAAGGAAGAAATGGACAGTAAGTAAACAACCCCATTCACAATAGTGCCACACAAATTCAAATATATTGGAATCAACTTGACTAAAAATGTGAAGGACCTATACAAAGAAAACTATAAAACTCTGCTCCCAGAAATAAGAGAGGACACGCAAAAATGGAAGCACATACCCTGCTCATGGATTGGCAGGATTAACATCATTAAAATGGCAATACTCCCCAAGGCATTATACAGATCCCTCTAAAGATACCCATGACATTCTTCAAAGAAGTAGATCACAAACATTTGAAATTCGTTTGGAACAATAAACACCCTAGAATAGCTAAAGCAATCATTGGGGAAAAAGAATATGCGAGGAATTACTTTCCCCAACTTTAAACTGTACTACAAAGCAATAGTTATCAAAACAGCATGGTATTGGAATAAAGACAGGCCCTCAGATCAGTGGAATAGGTTTGAATACTCAGAGAATGTTCCCCAGAAATACAACCACCTAATTTTTGATAAAGGAGCAGATGTGTTTCTTGTAGGCAGTAGAAGGTTGGATTCATCTTTTTGACCCATTTTGCCACTTTGTGTCTTTTAATTGGTGAATTTAGTCCGTTTACATTGAGGTAGGTGATTGTCATAGGATTTAATGTCATCTTTGTAGATGAGTTTGCTGTGTTTGTTGGTCTCTCTTGTCTGAGTATACCTGTCAGTTTTGCTTTTAAGGCTGGTTTTTCATCTGTGAAGTTTCTGAGCTGTTGTTTATCCATGAAGCTATTTTTCTTCCTTCAAACCTGAACTTGAGTTGGGCTGAGTGCAGTATTCTCGGTGAGGCATTCATTTCATTCAGTCTTGTCACACTATCCCACCACTGTCTTCTGGCCTTGAGAGTTTCTTGTGGCATGTTTGCTGGAAGTCTTAGGGATGTTCCTTTGAATGTAATTTCCCTTTTTGATCTTGCTGCTTTCTATCTCTATCTGTGGGATTTGTCATTATAACAAGGGTGTTTTCTTTGGGTCTCTTTTAGCTGGTACTCTTCGGCATGCAGGATTTGATTACATGTAGTCTTTAACTTGGGAGTATCTCTTTGATGATGTTTTTGACAGTTGATTCTTCCTGGATATCTTCTACCTGGATCTCTGGGACTCCAATGATTCTTATGTTGTTTCTGTTGAGTTTATCAAAGACTTCTATTTTCATTTGTTCCCATTACTTGAGTACTTTTTCCATCGCCTTCATTTGTCTTAAGTTTCTTTTCCGATTTCTTCTGTTGTGTTGAATTTTTCTGCATCACATCTTCCAGTACTCCAATTCTCTCCTCAGCTGCTGATAACCTGCTGGCAAGGCCATCCATTGAGGTTTTCAGTTGAGCTATAATGTTTTTCAGATCTGTTATTTCAGTTTGGAGTTTTCTGATTTCTGTCTTTGTGTTCTGTTTAGATCAGTCTATGCTTTCTTTGAGTTCTTCAAACATCTTCCATATTGCTATTTTAAGTTCCTTATCTGAGAGGTTAATCAGGTGGTTGGAATTTATTTAGGTCATCCGAGCTTTCGTCTTCATTCTCTGTGCATGGTGTTTGCCTGCAAGTTTTCTCCGTTGTCACGCTTGTAGTGTGATTTTTCCTCCATGTTGTGGTGGGGTTCATTGATTAGAAAGAGTGCACAGGTGCAAAGCAAAGCTGCCATGCTCTTCTGCTGCCTTTAGTTGACAGTTTTTTTGGGATGCGCTCCCTAGGCCTCTGAGGAGACTTTCAGGGATTCAGAAACACAGGCAGACAGGCACAGGAGAAGTTTCCCTTGAAGTCCTCAGAGTGAACAAAGGCACAGCAGGGCAGAGCCTCCACAGGCCAGACATTTCAGCTTATTGGATGGCGACCCCCACAGCCAGAATTTACTCCTGGGCAGCTTCAAATTGCAATTTTTTGGGGGTGCGCTCCCTAGGCCTCTGAGGAGACCTTCAGGGATTCAGAAACATAGGCAGACAGGTGCAGGAGCTGATGCTATTTTTAAGCTAGAGAAGGAATTTGATCACAGATTTGCACACTTCAAAAAGCACAGAGCCACTTTTCAAATTTTTGTGGCCCCCTTTTCCTTTGATGTGTAAGATGCCCCTCCTGTGCTGCAAATGGAGCTCATTGACCTGCAATGCAACACTGATCTCAAAGCCAAGTTCAGGGAGATTAGTGGAAAAGCAAACATGCATGGGCAATTTTTGAGAGAATTGCCCACCAGCTTCCTTGAGCATTTCTGAATGTTCAAGCACACCATGTGCCTTTTTGGGAGCACATATTTGTGTGAAAAGTTATTCTCTACATTGAACTTTAATAAGTCAAAGTACAGGTCTAGACTTAATGATGATCATCTTCAAGCCATACTAAGGGTCTCAGCTGCTTCCTCTCTAAAGCCATATGTGGTTCAGATTTGTGAGAAGAAGCGCTGTCAAGTCTCTGGCAGCAAGGAATATGCAAAAGATGCCATGTCAGAAGAACTGTTCATGATCTTCACTCAATGTTCTATTCATGTTCAGAAGAAATAATTAAAACGGTTAATAATGATGTTTGAGGACTTTTTTGTGTGAAATCTCTTATGTGGCCCTGCCTTACCCTGACTTTGCCTCCTGCAGCCCCCAGGTAAATTGAGTTTGAGGCCCCTGGCATAGGGCATTTCTTGCACACAGCCAACCCAAGATGGAACAAGTTCTATTTTTGGCATCTCATATGGTCATCCGACCCTCCAGGAGTGATTTCTGAGCACAGAGCCAGTAGTAATTCCTGAGCACTGCCGGGTATGGCCCAAAAACAAAAACAAAAGGTAATCTTTGAGCCTGGGACAATTTTCGAGTTAATGAATATATAACTGTAAAGTGTACTCTTTAAATTTGGTAGGAATCTTAGGCATTCTCATTTATAATTTGGAATTTACCTATATGCCATTCACATTCTTTATTTATTTTTATTTTTAAATAATACATTTATTTAAGCACCATGATTACAAACATGTTTGTATGTTGTATTTCAGTATTCACATTCTTTAAATAAAGTATTTCTTCTTCTTCTTCTTCTTCTTCTTCTTCTTCTTCTTCTTCTTCTTCTTCTTCTTCTTCTTCTTCTTCTTCTTCTTCTTCTTCTTCTTCTTCTTCTTGCTTCCTTGTGGTGCTTAGAATTTACTTCTGGTTCTTCTTCAGGGCTCACTCCTGGTTGGCTTGGGAAAGCATATGACATACCAGGAATCAAATTTGTTTGGCTATGTGCTCTTCAATTGTTCTACCCATTTTACTATTTCTCTGTACCCAGAAAAGTCTTTCTTAGAAACATAAAATAGAACTAGAATGATACTACAGCAGGTAGGGGCTTTTCTTATGTGAAACCAACTTAGGTATATAACCAGAGCCAGAGAGATTACCCTGAGCTCCCTCAGGAGTGATCCTTGAGTTTAGAACCAATCATAAAACTTACACAAGGTTGGGTCCCCAAACTAAGTAATTAAATAATTTTGATATTCAATATGCATTTATTCCTGATAACTTATGAGTTGTTATACCTAGAAAATATTGAAAAATGGTATATGCTAGATCATGATAAATAAATAAATGTTATGAACAACATTTTATAAATAAAATGTTCAAGAAAAGTCCTGAAAATTATAAAACATACTGTGAATTCTTTTTTGCATTTGGACTGTTATTAATTTCTTAGAATTTAAAAAATATTGTGTTTCAGTTTGTTTTTATTTTACTTCATCCAAAAATTTATTTCTTTGTCATTAATCTTATTTTGCTAGATTTTAGTATAACTATACCTGGTAGCTATTTTCATTGCCATTGTTATCAAAATTTATTTTAGAAACATTGTCATCAAAAATTCAAACTGTAAGCTTTCATACCACTTTTTTATATTCTTTTTATAGTAGCATATGATTAATTTGTTTGCTACTCAAATTTAATTTTCTTTATTGATCAAATACTAAACTCCCTGTCTTTTATTTTCCTAATTTTATTATGATATTAATTTACCAACTTGTTATAATGCACTTTTTAAAATTATTTAATATTCATATATACCTATAAATCCAGCTACTATTGTGACCTCTTGTCACCAGTGTCCCCCTCCACCTATCCCCTACACCATAGCCTGCCTTTAGCCAGTATGCTAGCTTCTCAGCTCAACAGGTAAATTTTCCATACATTAAGACAAGGCAAATTATCAGATTAAGTATTGACACAGAGCCAGACCCAATAACTTGAACAGTACCCACCCCATCAGAACACCCTAAAATGCTTAAAAACCAACAAACAGGACTTCAAGTAAGATCCAGGAACACAAAAGCAGACATGAATCTAACAACATTTAATATTTGAGATTTCTAATCTGCCTTTTGATTCATACAATAGAATGGATCCAAAGCCTAAGAGCATTTCTCCTACAATGTCAGGCAACCAACAGTTGACTCTTTTCATAACCATCCTTAATTACCCATATGACAGAAATCTTGGGAATTTGTCAGCCAGGTCTTCTGAAACTTTTGACAAGGCTTCAGTGTTTGACAGAAAACAGTACATGAGGCAATCCAACAGATTTTTTTTCAAAACAAACACAATCATATGATAGAGAAGCAGGTGCTGTATATCCCTAGTTATCTTTCATATCTGTTTGAACATAATTCTTAGGCCTAATGGATCAGGGTTAAATTAATTCAACTGGTAGTATCAAATGCCCACATCAAAATGGCAACATGGGCCTATTCAGACAATAACAGTAACTCATTAATGTTTGCTATACAAATAGCTAAACTTTGATTGTACTATTGAATCCTGAAGTTAACAAATGTAAATATTATTAATAGTTTCAGAAATTAGCTTGCTAAACTACAATGCCAGAGTCTTATGACTATAATGATAGGTTTTTTTCCCACATTGGCCAGACTTTTACACAAAATCAGTTACCAAGTTTCATAAACAATAATCTTTGATCTAGAACTGTATAAACCTTTGAGCTACAACAGCTGCAGGAACTATCAACCATAAATCTTCAGTGGCCATCCAAAGCCTCACAGGCCCAGAGTCAACATCATCAGTTTATACGGTGAAAAAGCACCCCAGCTCATTGTTCAAAGGCAGTTTATAGACAAAAATACTTGTTTAGACACAAAGTGGATTAGGGAATAATTGTTTGTTTTTTGGAGGCCACACCTGGTGGCACTCAGGGATTATTCCTGGCTCTGGGCTCAGAAATAGCCCCTGGCTTGGGAGACCATATGGGATGCTGGGGATTGAACCTGCATTTGTCCTGGGTCAGCCACGTGAAAAGCAAATGCCCTATCATTGTACTATCATTCCGGGCCCTGAATTATAGAATAATGAAAAACAAACAAAATCAAACAAAATATACCCCAAAAAACAATAGTAACAACAACAAAAACAAAAGAACTTAGTTATAGCAACATATGGGGAAATGTCCAATAATTTTTTTTCATCTCAACAGAAAATTTACACACTTCCCAGGAAAAGTTCAATGCTATCACTTTTGAATAAATCAAATATTTGGATGAGAAATAAACAATGGCTTATGGAAAATTGAGAACATTAAACATTATATCTTCCAATTCCATCAATGTGCAGTGCAGTGAATGCTGAAACATGCCTCTATAGCACTCACTTCCAGCTGTATTTTTGTTTGTGCTTGTTTATTATATTGAATGAAGCAAACTAAAAGACACAGGATGATATTACTTATATGAAGTATTTAAAAAATCTGGATGAGGGAATACTGTGCTCTAATCCCTATGTCACTCTTGGCCAGAGGGTATAGGGAGTAAGAAGAAAGAAATCAAGATGAGGTGAGGAAAGAGATAGATGAGAAGCAATGGGGAGAAGAAGTCAAAGGAATTCAAGTATATCAATGCTATTAAGAAATTATACACCTAAATATTAAAAACAAAGAGTCAACAACATTAAAATGTGAGACCCAAACTTTAACAACTAAACTTATAAAGGTGACTTTCAAGGGCCGGAGTGATAGCACAGCAGTAGGGAGTTTGCCTTGCATGCTGCTGACCCAGGAAGGACTTGAGTTAGATCCCCGGCGTCCCATATGGTCCCCTGAGCCAGGAGCGATTTCTGAGCACATAGCAAAGAATAATCCCTGAATGTCATTGGATGTGGCCCAAAAACAAAACAAAAACAAAAACAAAAGGTGACTGTCAAGATGCACTTGAAGGCTTAGGGGTGATAATTTGGTAATATTGAAGGAAGAAAGTTGCTACTGGTGGAATCAGTGCTAGGATAATGTATGTCTAAATCTCAATTATCTCTATCTTTATAAATCGTGATAATTCAATAAAATAAAAAATAAAAATTGGGAAATACATCCAAGGAGAGACTAAGGAGATAAAGAGTACAGTTATGAGATTAAAAACAGAGCACAGAACTTGAAAGCAGATGGATAAAACCAAAAGTTATGTCACTGATGTTGATGACAATATATATGATATGATCAATAGATAAAAGAAAGTAATTTTTTTAAAACTTAGTGCTTGAAATGAAACATAGGGATAGGATTCCTACCTTCATGCAGTTCATCCCAATGCAATCCCCATCCCGCTGTACCATATAGCTTTGTAATGTTCTAAAGAAATATCTGAGTTCTAAACCTGTAGTAAGCTTTAAAATAGCTGTCTGTGACCTCAAAAACAAAAAAAATATGAAAGCCTAATGAATTTATGGTATGAAAATAATAACAATAATCTTTGCATCATAGGAATCATAGTAGGAGAACTAAGGGTAGAATTACTTGTGGAAAAATTCCTAAAGCATAACTTTCCCAAATTCTCAAAAAAAAAAAAAAAGACAGATACATGACCTTGGAATACTAAATAATTTCAAGCAAAACAAATCCAAACATAAGGACAGAAAGACATATTGGAATAAAAACAGCAATAAGCAAAAAAGATAGTTAAAAAAAAGAATTGCAATAATATTTAAAGGAACCCCTATGAGTCATATTGGAGATCTCAAAAGAAGCTCGACAAATACAAGGGGATTTTTTAAAATACCAAATAAAAGGAATTCCAAATCAAGAATCCTTTATTCAGACAGGCTATCTTTCAGAACTTGAAGGTGTGATAAAACATTCATGTGAGGGTATTCATTGTCTCTGAACTAGCTCTCCAAAGAATTCTGAAAGAGTCCCAAATATAATTATTAACATCTGAGTCTCTAAATATGGCAAGTATAACTCAATCAATATTTGATTGAACTGTTTCAGAGCTCTTTATAATTTCCATACCTCTATACATCAGCTTCCTGATAAAGTAATACAATGATTGCATCCAGCCATAATATTTGTTTGTGTTTTATTATTTTTTTCTATTTACTGGCTCTACATTTAGCAATACTTGGCCTGCTGATGATGACCTGTTGCCACCAGGGACACAACTTGACTGAGACCAGATGACAATTAATTTGAGAGCCATTGGACAATGAATAATAGCTAAACTCCTCTTAAAATAAATACAGTTGAAAAATTTTGCCTATTCTTTATTTTTTTTTATATTTAAAATGTTTTGGTTTCTTGGGTAGTGATGAACACTTATTCTTGACTCTGAGCTCAGGAATCACTTCTTTTAGATCACAGGGGACCATTTGGTGCTGGTGATTGAACCCAGGTTGGTTGTGGGAAGGCAAGCAGCCTATTAGCTGTACTATTAATGCAGATTTTTATTTTCTATCTTATGTGCCTCAGGTCACACTTGAAAAAAATGTACTTTACTCAAGTTCTCACTCTTTGAAATCTGTGCTATAGGTTCTTTAAACCCTAGAAAAATTAATTACCTTCAAGTTCTCACTAAATTTGAGTGTCACCTTTCCCTCCACATTATCACCTCTTTTATTTCAAAGATACTGCAGAAATAAGATAGCTGCCTTTAAGAGCATCTAGAGAGGTTAAATAAGGTTGCCTAGAGTGGTTAAGTGGTTAAGTAATGCAATTAATAAAATAGAACTGGTGAAGCAGGCAACCACGACAGATGCTTTAACTTCAATATGTGTCTTATTCCCTGTGCCATATGGTTTTGTAATGTCCTGAAGGAAAAATAAAACACAATGCTACATCTCTCAGGATTTCCTTTTTCTTTTCTGTAGTAAGAATACTTTAAATGGGTCACTCACTATGTGGTGGCAGTGTACTCTATGGAAATAATTCAACATTAAGTAATAAAGGAAAGAATGGGTGCCCAGCTACATAGATACAGATGGTGTTCAAAAAGAAAATTTCAAGAACAAATGGATAATAAAAAGAAACAAACCTCAAAAGATTTTGAAAAAGAAAATGATTTTATGTGAATAGATTAAGCTCTTTATCTTCCATGCAAGTATTTGGCACTGTTACAGAGGCCAAGTGTGACATCTGTAAACAGTTTGGTACCATCCATTGTGTTCTCCATCTAATGGTACCAATTGAAAATTTGCCCTCTTTTCCCTTGCTCATCTATATGCTTTAGAAAGATTTTTCTTCAGATGCATAAAATTTGTGAAAGTTCAGGTCATAAAGGGAATTTTTGCTCATAGGCAAATGTTATATAAATCTAAAGAAATATATGAAGTTATAACTAAGTTATTTAAAATATAGAACAGACTAAAGAAAAGAAATATCACTAAATAAAAACTTTATGATGAAAAGTTAATTAAATATGTTATTTGGTTACATATGTACAATGGTGTTTGAATTTTAAAATATTTATATTGAATTTAATTTATATTCAATTACTTTGAATTTATTTAATTTCATTTACTTAAAAAGTTGTATGATCACATCCTTTTAGAAAAAGAGAAGAGTTCAGAATTAACTTAAGATGTTTTAAGTCATACCATAATTTTACTACTATGTACAATTTTGTTGATCATTTTTTCTAGTTGTTTAGTATCTAGTCAAAGTAATTATACTAGGCCTAGTTCAAATTTCAGCTGCATGACCAGTGTATCCATAATTTTTTTATATCCATAATTTTTGATGGCATGACTTACATCTCTTTCATGAAAAGAGTGAGTCTATGGAGCTGGACAGGTGCAGACATGGTGACTGCATTTGTATACTACAGTATTCTTTTAGTTTTTGTTGTTGTTTTGGGGCCACACCAGGGGACTTTCAGGGGTTACTCCTCACTATGGTTCAGAAGTCGCTCCTAGCTTGGGGAATCATTGGGGTTGCTGAGGATCGAACCCAGATCCATCCTGGATCAGCAGCGTGCAAGACAATCATCCTACCGCTGCGCTATCGCTCTGGGCCCTCTTACAGTATTTTTAAAAAGAAAGTTTTATTTAATTTCAACCATGTCCTTAATAAACCTTACTTAAGTGTTAGCAAGCTTTATTTGGTACAGGTAACTTAATGATCATTGTTAAAGCAATAGCAAAAAATTAGAGGTCAGTGTTCAAGTCTCGAATATGCTCCTGCTAGATGTACAAAATTTGATATTCTTTATTTTGTTTTAGTTTTGGGGTCACACCCGGCAGCGCTCAATGCTCAGAAATTGCTCCTGACAGACTCCGGGGACCATATGGGATGCTAGGATTAAAACCACTGCCCTCCTCCGTGCAAGGCAAACACTTTACCTCTATGCTATCACTCCGGCTCCCAATTTTTGATATTCTTTAATTCTCTTACAGCATATAATATTGTAACAATTTTTTCAAGAAAACAACATATTGAAGCACATAAAATTTCATTTTAATTATTGCCTTTGAGGAATAAAAATGTTATATAGTCTTAAATGATTATAGGCTGATTTACATTAGATTACATAAGTAGTTCAAATTTCATTTCTAAGGCACTTTGTTTTGTATTACAGCATTTTCCTTTCTTGCAATCAACACTTTTAAAGCAGTTTCCTAATGTCTTAGTAATTAATTTATAATCCATAGCAATCTTTGTGTGAATGCATCGATCTGATTATTAATCATTATGAGAGAAGAGCAGAACAGCATGTGCTTTGGAATACATGGCTAACTGGTTTCTAAACTCAGAAAAGATACAACAGAATAATAGAAACAGCACAACAGGAGTATGTCTCAAAAAATTTGTTAAAAGAAGTTATGGACTTAAGAAAAATAGTAAAAAAAAAAAAGAAAAGAAAAATAGTGATAGAGAAAAGAACAGGTTAAAGATGTTGAGAAATTCAAAGAAAATAGTTATGGAATCTCAACCACTTATTGTAAGAAAAATTTTGAATTCTATTCTAAGTAATTCTGATTTTCTTATGAACCTATCTGATATCCTTTTAGGACTGAAGTTCAAAAATCTGTGAATCATATTAAAGACAGGATATCTTGGATCTAAGCTGTAGATAAAATGGGATTTAAATTTAGAATTACATCCATACGTCTGACTCAGGAGCTTCCAAATTCAAAGTCTTAGAAATTTGAGAACTGACTATATTGTAATATTTGTCATTTGCACTAATGCTGAAACTCAGTTCCTTTTGAAGTCAGATCTGACTTATGTTTATAGGTGAAATTGGGCAATAAAAAATATAAACCTAGTACATAGAATTTACTATGTGGGAAGACATAGTGTTGAATCCAGAAGCAGAACAAGTATACTACAAAAAAAAAAAGCTCCTTGCTTTTATCTATAGACTTCTATAGACTAACACTCAGTTGAGAGATGCCTCAGTTATTTTTATATCTCAGTTCCATTCTTTTTAGTAATCATAGCAAAGGGGGCCCAGTCAGTGTGAGATACCATACAAGCAGAAGTATTCAGATTTTCAATATGAACATTTACTGGGAAGTTGTGTAGATGATCTGACTTTGCGTATATTTTAAGGCATTTTCCTAACATAAGTATAATGCAAGAGATTTGGGGAGGTAGTTCTAGAGTTATGTTTCCATGTGAGCCAATGTTGGACATTCATATAAATATGTATATTTATATTTATAATGTAAATATTTCTTCAATGAGACTTTATAAAAATTCACAAATAGAAATATTAATTTACCACAATTTTTCATATATTCTAAGTTATTATGCTATATAATGTAAAATAAAATAATGAGAGAAGTTTCAAATGGAACATAAAATTTACAAGTTAGACAAGAAAATCTGGTAAGCAACTCATTGGAAATATATTGTTTAACAGAATAATTTAAAGATTAAAAATAAATACCATCCTTAGATCCTTTGGCACCCTGAATTTCTTAGATTCTAAAATTCTTTAAAGTTTTAGGGAATTTCTTTTAATTGTCTTATACTATTATATTTAATGAGTGCTTTATTGACTTTGTTTGTAATTATAGTGCCTATATTACAATAGGATACTCTGAGTTATAAAATTCTATTCTAGAAACCCTACATCATTAAGCTCTGCAGCCTTGAGAATGAGTATCATTTATGGAGTACAGGGAAGCAAAATTAAATAAGAAAGTCTTTCTTTTATAAGTTAGAAGAAGAAAAATCTGCCACAAGCTCTCACTCATAATAATATATAGGTAAACAAAGCAAGGTAATAGACAATGTCCAATGGACACAGTCTCCAAAACAAAAAGCTAAGGTTACTTAAGATAGGCAATATTTCTAGGATATATTCCTAGAAGTGATATTGCTGGATCATAGGAAGCTCAATTTTTAGTTTTCTGAGAAATAACAGTATTGTTTTCCAAATGTCAGGACCTGTCTACATTCCCACCAGCAGTGAAGGAGAGTCCCTTTCTCCCTGCATCCATGCCAGTACTCAGCATTGGTTGTTCTTGTTCTTTATGATGTGTGTAAACCTCTGAATGTGAGATGATATCTCATTGTTATTCTGATTTTTATCCTGATGATTAGTGATGTGAGCACTTTTTCATGTGCCTTTTGGCCATCTGTATCTCTTCTTTGTGAAATGTCTGTTCAATTCTCTCCATTTTTGGATGAGGTTATATATATTTTCTTCTTGTTAAGTTCTATCATTGTCTGGTATATTTCAGATATTAATTCCTTATCTGGTGAATGTTGGGTAAATAGCCTCTCCCATTAAATGGGTAGATACTATTTCCTTTGAACTATAGATTCCCATATTTGTCACAAAGTTATTTACAATAGTCAAAAATATGGAAACAAACAAGTGCCTAACACTCACTGGGGCCAGATGAGTGGCTAAAAAATATATGATACATCTACACAATACAATACTATGCAGCTGTTTGGAAAAATGAAGTAATGAAATATGAATGTATATGGAGATTATTATGCTGAGTGAAATGTCATAGGGAGAGGGATAGATGTAGAATAATCTCACTCACTTGTGGGATATAAGAAAAATAAAAGATAGTGTGGTAAAAATATCTAGAGATAATAGAGAACAGGATTAGGCAAAGTAGTCTATGATAGGAAGCTTGCCACAAAGCTTGCAGTTAGGGTAGTTAAAAGTGATAATGATAGTTGGAACTCATCACTGGACAAGAACTGGGTGCTAAAAAGGATAAAGTGATATGCATGATACAGTTTTATTAGCAATAGTGCAAACAACAGTATCAAAAAAGAAAATGTTGATGGGTGGGGGTAAAATATCTGCTCTAGAGACAGGCAGAGAAGGGAGAGAAATTGAGGACATTGTTGGCAGGAAATGTGCCCTGGTGAAGGATGTTGTACATTCTATGACTAGATTCAACCATGAACAAGTTTGTAACTATGATGCATAAATAAAATAATTATATAGGAATGTTAAAAAAAAGAGATTGCAGAGGAGTTTAATAGAATATTCCATGGATTGTAGAGTGATTTGGTCTTTCAATGTTGGACATAACTTGGCAATTTTATACCCCTAAAACATATAAACATTTACACCTTTATAAAAATAAACAAACAGGGGGCAGGAGAGATCATACGAAGGTTAGCCCAGCATGTGTATGAGGATAAAATATAAATTTACGGCATTTGCCTTACATACAGAAGTATGGTGGTTCGAATCCTGGCATCCCATATGGTCCCCCGAGCCTGCAAGGAGCAATTTCTGAGCATAGAGCCAAGAATAACCCCTGAGCGCTGCCAGGTGTGACTTAAAAAACAACCAACCAACCAAACAAACAAACAAAAAACCCATAAATTTAAATCCTGACACTAAAAATAGTTGTGAAGGCATGGATCCTAAGCACAAAACCCGATGTGGTTCCTGAGCATTGTCAGGTGTGACTTCTAAAAGAAGAAGAAAACAATTAAAAAAAAAAAACAGCAAAACAAGAAAATGAATATGCTTTGTTTTTTTATTTTACATTGCTTTGTTAATATTTTTACTAGTTTATTGTTTAGAGATATTCAATGTTTGTTGTTTCAGAAAATACCTCTGTGATGACATATAAATGTTAAGGAAATAGAGAAGAGATACTTGACAGCTAATGCATAAATGAACATTTTTGCTGCATACATAATAAATTAATCTCTATGTATGTGAGGCAAAATATATACATTTATTTAAATATAACTTGGGTATTTGGCACTAATAAATTACTTTCATTTATATTATGAAGATTAAAATAATTGTGTTCTTATTCTTCCTTTAATTGTAAATGCCTTGTGATAAGATACAGTGGTCAGAAACTTTCAAACTTTTTGAAAGGAGATAGAGGAAAATCAAGCATTTTAATATTTATAAAAGTCTTCAGTCAAGGGGCCAGAGAGATAGCATGGAGGTAAGGCATTTGCCTTGCATGCAGAAGGTCGGTGGTTCTAATCCCGGCATCCCATATGGTCCCCTGAGCCTGCCAGGAGCGATTTCTGAGCATAAAGCGAGAATTGACCCCTGAGCGCTGCCAGGTGTGATTCCAAAACAAAACAAATCAAAAAAGTCTTCAGTCAAAAGCAGAAAAGCATCATAATAGTACTCAACCATCTAGAAGAATGAATACTTTGACACTTGAACTGGATGCCAGGCTTCAAGCACCCTGCACAGAGAACGTTAAATATGCCTTCTTAACTTTAGTTTGCACAGCTACAAAATAAAAATACACTAAAATGATGACTTTATTATTTTTGAAGCTATCAGTGATGTTATAACATTTTTTATACATTTATAAGTATTTTTATCTAAAATAAATATAACTTGATAGATCATTTCTTTAGTAAAAAACATCAAAAGTGAGAAAGAGGTAAGAAGCATATGAGCAGAGGAGCAACTGAGTGAACGCAGAAGTCGTAATGCTTGTGGTTTTAGTGTTCTATCCTTTGGATTTTAAGGAGAAATTAATCATTTTCTCTTGGATTGCTCATTTCAAACACATGTAAATTGTGATTGATATTTTTTTTCCTGTCATTGATTCCACTGGGAAGTTTCTGGAGAGAAATCTTTGTCAGTATGTACTGTCTCCCAGAATTACAAACATGTCATCATGGAAAAATCTGGGCATATTGTAAAATATGAAGAGAGGTCAGAGTCATGGTATATAAAATCATTTTTTATTCTTTTATAGATGAATTGCAAGGTTTATGTATAAAATTAGATATAGTGTTTTGGGGAATATGATGATAGCCACTTAAAGTCTAGGAAGAGTATAGAGTTATCACATCAGCAAATTTTATGTGTTTCAATTATTCTGTTAACATTATTTAAAGGAAGAGCATGCAAAAACTCACATGAAAAATTCTGATACTTTGAAAGAACATCCAAGCGGATGTTATAAAGAGAAGGAAAACATCTAATAGAGCTCTGAACCTACCTAGTCATTCTTTGACTATACAGAACTTTGAAATGTGCCTGTCAAGGTGGCAGGTGGTAAAGGCAAGCAGAAAGTATCATAAGAACACTGGTGGAAAGAAATTAACATGGTGGTAGAATTGGTGTCAAAATATTATGGTATATGCCTGTGGGCTAGATTTATTCTATAGTGTGTAGAGCACACACCCTGTACATAGCTGACCTGTGATTGATACCTAGCATTCCTTATGGTCCTCCAAGTCCATCGGGAATAAAACATGAATGCAGAGATAGGAGTATACCCTGAGCACCACCAGGTGGGTCACAAAAATATCCCCCAAATCATAGTTTTTTAATTAACAGCTTTTAAAATTAAAAAAAATTTAAAAAATTAAATAATACTATATTTACTATCTTTCTAACTGTAGCACTGAATAAAAAAAGATATTTTTCTTCAATCATTTCATTGCTTTATTCTTTAAGATATATTAATTTGTTAACTCAATAAAGTTGATTCAAACCAAAAGTAGTTCTTTCTCTATATTATAAAAAAAAGTTTACTTTTTTTTTTTTTTGGTTTCTGGGACACACCTGGTTTACATCTGGGTATGTGCTCAGAAATCCGTATTGGCTTGTGGAACCATATGGGATGCCGGGGGTTGAACAGTGGTCCATCCTTGGTCATCCACGTGCAAAGCAAATGCCCTACTGCTATACCACTGCTCCGGCCCCCAAAGTTTATATTTTTATACATAATTGTTTATTTTGGTTTTGGAGTTAGACCTAGCAGTGCTCATGGCTTACTCTTGGTTGTACACTCAGGATGGGACTCAGAAAACTATATGCAAGAAAAGAGCCTTCTTCTCTGTACAATCTATTGAATCCTCAGTGTTGCTGTTTGTTGTTTTGTTTTTTTTTTTTTTTTTTTTTTTGATAAAAACCCAGCTGTGCTCAGGAATTACTACTGAGTGTATGCTCAAGGATCACTCCTGGTGGTATTTGGGAAACCACAGTAATACCAAATGTTGAACAGGATCAGCCAAATGCAAAACAAACACCTTATGACTATAGTATCTCTTTGAGCCCACTGTGCAATTTTGTAATTTTTCTTCAATAGAATAAAAGTGTTCTACTAGAAAGTGATTATTTGCTTTCTAGAAAACTCCAAATTACATCAAATATATAATAGTAATGTCTTTAAGAATGTCTTCAATAAATAAATTGTTAATTTTCTCTGAACCATTATTTTCTGAGTTTACTTGACACAGAACTGTCTATTAATGTATTGTATGACCTTATTAAAACTGTGTGTCATAAAGCATAGTTTTGTAAATAGTGCTCAAAAATATTTTTTTTACAAACCCTATGGCTTTGGAACTCAGAAGTCACATTGGTTGCACTAGGATGTAAGACAATGAGCAATTGGAGTGGGCCACTCCACTCTGCTCCATTGTCTCATGCTTCTCCTAGTTAAGGAATATAAGGATGCAATGTAGAAAACCTCACACTACAACCGTGACAATAGGGAAACAATTCAGGCATCTACCATGCTTAGAGAATGAAGAAGGTAGCTACAATGACACAGAAAGTACTAGTCACTTACTTAGCATCTTAGTTAAGAACTTTAGAGAAAAAATGTGGAGGATGTAAATAGAACTCAAAAAGCCAAAAAAAAATATAAAATGAACTAAATAGTCACAAATAAGAATCAAGAGGATCTGAGAGTATAAATGAGAAAATGTCAACTGAAAAACAGAGCTAAAAAATTGATAGGTGAAATTAAAACCTTACTGGAAAGCCTATCCAACAGAGTAAAAGCAACTAAAGACAGATTCGTGAGCTAGAATATGAGATGAATAACATCTCCATACAACAGAAGAGATTGAAAAAGAGCCTCAACACAAATGACCAGACAATGGGAAAGTATGTGAACATATGAAAATAGAAGTCTTTTTAAACACAAAAACACAGCATAAAAGAAAATCATAGGAAGAAAACACCCATGAAGTATCAGCAATTAAGGATATTAGTGCAAAGAAACTCCCAGAACTAAAGAATGCATGCAACCAAATCCTACATGCTTGAAAAGTCCCAGCCAAAGGACATCCCAAAATAAGGACCCCAAGACACCTCCTAGTCAAAATGTTGAACCTTATAGATAAGGATGGAATACAGAAAGCAGCAAGATGAAAAAGGGAAATTACATTAAAAGAAGCAGCCCTAGATTTACCACATATTTGTCACAAGAAACCCTCAAGGCCTTAACTTAACAAAATGAATGCATTGCAAAGAGAACTTCACTCAGCCAGACCTACATTTAGGTTTGAAAGAAGGATGCACAGCTTCTTGAAGGAAGGGTACACAGCTTCATGGGTAAATAACAGCTTAGAAACTTTACAGACTCAAAACCACCCTTCAAGGATAAACTGAAATATCTACTTTAAGATAAGACAAACCAAAAGAAACACTAACTCCTTGTAAAAGATGACACTAAATCCCATGACAGTCATCTCTCTCAATGTCAATGGACTGTATGCAACAGTTAAAAGACACAGAGTGGCAAATTGGATCATTTTTTTCAGATGACACAGACTTTAGACTTAAAAAGTTATAAGGGACAAAATGGACATTTCTTAATAATAAAGGCATATATAAAACAGAAAAAAAAATCACACTCTGAAATATATACACACCCAATGAGGCACCAGCAAATTATTTAAAACAACTCTTGACAAACTTGAAGGAATATATCAATAACAACACAATAATAGCAGGAGACTAACATTGATTTGTCACCACTTGATAGATCAACCAGAATGAAACCTAACAAGAATATACTATCATTGAACAAAGCAATGGAAGAAATTGGCCTTATACACACAGACATAGACACAGACAGACACAGACACAGACAGACACACACACACACACACACACACACACACACACACATATATATATATATACAGATATATATGTATGTATACAGGGTCCTCTGTCTGAGAAAACTGGATGCAGATTCTCCAATGCACATGGGTCATTCTCCAAAATAGAGAACATGATACCAATAAAACATATAAAATAAACAGGAAAAAATTCTACACACTACCTTCTCAGTTTATAATCCACTGAAATTAGAAGTTAAAAACAAATAAACACAGTGGGAAAATTTTAACAACTGGAAATCAAACAACACACCACTGAACAACCAGTGTTATGAAAATTAAAGAGGAATTAAAAAGATTCTGGAAACAAATGAAAACAAAGATACAAATTATCAGAATCTATGGGACACAGCTAAAGTGGTACTCAGGAAAATTTATAGCTTTGCAAGCATTCATCTGGAAGGAGAAAGTGACCTACATAATAACTTAAGCACACAGTTTATAAAATGCGAACATAATCAATATAATGAACAAAAAATAGGAGACAGAAGAGAGCATAAAAATGGGGAATTAAAAAAATAATTAAAAGACCAATGAAAGCAAGAGTTGGTTCTTTGAAAAAATAAGCAAGATTGATAAATGACTAGTTTGATAAATGACAAGATTGATAAATACAAAGAGAGAAAATTAATAAACTGAATTAGAAATGAAAAGTGGAAATTATTAGCTACTACAGTAATCCAAAGGATACACAGAGACTACTTTGAGAAACTTTATACTGGAAAACAAGAGAACCTGGAATAAATGGTTATATTCTTGGACTCTTAAAACCTCCCAAGGTTGGGGACGAGAGTGGTGGTGCAGTAGTATGGCATTTGCCTTGCATGCAGCTGACATAGAATGGACCACGGATCTATCCTCAGGGGTCCCATATGGTCCCCCAAGCCAGGAGTGATTCCTGAGAGCATAGCAGGAGTGCCCTGAGCATCACTGGTGTGGCCCCAAAAACAAAAAACAAAAAATCCTACCAAGGTGGAACCAATAATTATGTAGCATATTTGAATATACCATTACAATTAAAAATTTTTAAATGATAATAAAAATCTTCCAAATAAAACATGCCCAGATGAATTCACTAACAATTTTTTTTGACCTTACAAGAGAAATTACTGCCTATAATTTTGAGACTCTTTCAGGAAATTGAAAAAAACAAAACAAACAAACAAAAAAAAAAAAAAACAGGGCCCGGAGAGATAGCACAGCGGTGTTTGCCTTGCAAGCAGCCGATCCAGGACCAAAGGTAGTTGGTTCAAATCCCGGTGTCCTATATGGTCCCCCGTGCCTGCCAGGAGCTATTTCTGAGCAGACAGCCAGGAGTAACCCCTGAGCAATGCCGGGTGTGGCCCAAAAACAAAAAACAAAAAAACAAAAAACAAAAACAAAAACAAACAAACAAACAAAAAACTAATCCCAAACAGTTTTTACGAAGTTAACATCACACCCTGATACTAAAAACAGAGATGCTATATTAAAAAAAAGAGAACTACAGGGGTCAGAGCGATAGCACAGTAGTAAGGTATTTGCCTTGCACGCGACTGACCCAGGACTGACTTGGGTTCGATCTCTAGCGTCACTTTAGTTTATCTTTTATACCCCTGTTTTTAGAGATCAAAGCTATAGTCCTAGAGAAAACACTAAGTCTTGTCCCATGTAATTGAATTTATGTGGGTGATTAAACTGGACATTAAAATCAAATGTATTGAGATTTTCATCCACTTGATCTCTAAATGTACTATAGACTTTAAACTATTTCAAAACAAACAGTGAATATCCCCCTGAAAAAAATAAAACAAATTTTCTTTGTAATAGAGAAATGCTAGATATAAGTTATCATGCTTATATTTATCTTATTTCATAATATTGTTTTTCAAATGTTTTTCTTCTAATAGGTGAAAAGAAAAATATATCAAATGAGAATATGGTATTTATAGTTTTTAAATTTTAAAAAGACTTTGATAACATTTTTGAAATTATATTAGTCCTGTTAAATCTTCTGAAATGAAGCATTAATTAAAAAACTTAATATTTTTGACTCTCCATTTTAGTTTATTTTTTATTATTTTAATAATAATTTATTTAAACACCATATTTACAAACATGTTCATAATTGGGTTTCAGTCATAAAATACACACCCTCTTCACCAGTGCAACTTTCCTCCCTAATGATTTCACACATTTCCTCCTCCCCTACCCCCTGCCTGTCTTTGAGACAAGCATAGTATTTCTATATCATTGTCATGGGAGTTGTTAGTGTAGTTATTTCTCTAACTGCACTTACCACTCTTGTGATAACTTCATACAATGCATTGGTCCTTCTGGTCCTCATGTCTGTTGTCTCTGGGTATTATTACTATACTGTCTTTTATTTTTCTTATATCACACAAACAACTGAGATTATTCTGTATTTATCTCTCTCTTTCTGATTTATTTCACTAAACATAATAGTCTCCATTTCCATCCATGTATAGGCAAATTTTATGACTTCATTTTTCTAACAGCTGATAGTACTCCATTATAGATGCACCAATGTTTCTTTAGCCACAAATTTGTTATCAAGCATCTGGATTTTTTCCCAGAGTTTGGCTATTTTAAAGGCTCTGTTTTGAAGATAGGAGTGCAGAAGGCATTATTTATTGTATTGCACTCCGGAAGTGCTAGGATGGTTCAACATATGGAAGTCAATTAACGTAATATACCACATTGTTGTTCCCATAGCAGTATGCTTCAAGGGCAGAGAAACCCTGAATCTCTTAGGCCAAGGGAATTCCCTTTCTTATTTCCCCAATACTTAATGTGCCTATGCAAAAAAAAAAAAAAAAAAAAAAAAAAAAGCACAAAACCTTGCCACACTAGCATTCCTTTGGGTTTTTTTTTCCTTTTATTTAATTTTTTCTTTTTCTTTTCTCTCTTTTTTTGTTTTTTGTTTTTTGTTTTTTTTTTTTAGGCCACACCCGTTTGATGCTCAGGGGTTACTCCTGACTAAGCGCTCAGAAATTGCCCCTGGCTTGGAGGGACCATATGGGACGCCGGGGGATCCAACTGCGGTTCGATCTTTCCTTGGCTAGCGCTTGCAAGGCAGACACCTCACCTCTAGCGCCACCTCGCCGGCCCCACTTTTTTTTATTATTATTATATTGACTTTTCTTTCTTTTTCACTCTTGTGGTTAATATTTGTTGATGTGGTTTTTTTTTGTTGTTGTTGCTGGGTGCTGTTTTTGGTAGTTACTGGTTTGTTGTTGTTTTTACTGTTGTTCATTGAGTTTTTGTTTTGTTTTGTTTTATCTTTTTCCAGCAGAACCACACAACTTGAATCATCTTGTTCTGCCTCATGAATTGAGGGGAAAAAAATGTATGTTACAAGGACCAAGCAACCACATAAACATTGAGTGGAAATAAATAATGATAAAACTAAATACCAAACCTAAAATCAACAACAAGCTATACATAGAGAGGAAAAGTTACACTAGTACACCGGGGGTGGGGGTGGGCAAAGGAGGAAGATATGGGGCACATGCTGGGAAAGGGGGTGGAGGGAGGAAAACCCTGCTATTTGTTCTTACTCTATCCTTACTCCCCCACCACAGGGTGGTCTCTGTACTCAATAAAAATTACAGTTCTGGCAGGCAGCTCATTCTTGATACTAGGTATAAGATTACTAGACTACATGTGTTTCACCCTCAGCCTGGTTTGGATTATTTTGTGCAGCGACTCTGCTTCAGACCTGCTTACCTGGGATTGGAAATAAGGCAACTGAGGCAACATCTGACCTTTTCAGGTTGACATGATCTATTTTGTGATTATCATCAGGATTAGAAAATACAAACCCTGGATTTTATGATCTGCAGATTTCACTTATTTGCAAATTCATCTGCCTAACTCCATAATGCAATTTGTTTTATAACCTTGGTCTAACTTTTCTAGCTTTTATTTATTTATTTTTGATTTATGAATTTAGATCTATCTCTGATAACTATCCTGTTTCTAACTATATCCAGTAAAAATTAGTTTCTTTTACTATTTAAAGATTAGCTCAATCAATACAGTAAATAATAAATAGCTTTTATGTTTTAAGTGTATTTGTTTAACTAGGACTTTTCTTTGTTTTATAATACAAAGTGAGGTTGGATTTACATATTTAGTAGTGGATGAGCACAAGAGGATTATTTACATAGTGCCTTTTTGAGAAGTATCATGTTGAATGAGCCATGATTTCTTCCAATGTATATTGCTACTTGACACACACAGTGAAAACTAAGGTCTAAGTGTAGAGAAGCAATGTCAACTAAGAAATATCTATTTTAATATAGAAATACCTTAATTTATGATATAAATAATTATTTAATCAAAATAGATGAAATATTTCTTAAGCATATTTAAGAACTATGCTGAATATTCAATGATATGGCAATTAAAATTATAGAGAACATTTAACACAACTAAATAATAAAAATTATTTCAGATGTATTATTAGCATAAATATATCAATATCATAATATATATGAGTTTTACATACATATATAGTACATATGAGAATATGTGATAGAAATTTTAACATAAATTCAGGAAACTTGGATTCATATTTGAACAGAATTAACATCTTAATGTTTGAAAAAAGGGGCCGGAGAGATAGTATGAAGGTAAGACATTTGCCTTGCATGCAGAAGGACAGTGGTTCGAATATGGCATCCGATATGGTCCCCGAGACTGAAGGAGTTATTGCTGAGTGTAGAGCCAGGAGTAACCCCTGATTGCTGCCCGGTGTGACCCAAAAACCAAAACAAAAGAAACCAAACAAACCAAAAAAAAAAAAAAAAGAAAAGAAAAGCTACTTATCTCAATTTAGCCTCATGTTTTTCATTATTTCATTATTTATGAAGTGTGTGTTTGTTTGTGTTTTCATTTATGACAGTGGTCAACTCTTACTGCTGACTATGTTCTGGAGTCCATATATGGTGGAGATAGAAGTAGAGTAAGGCAAGCATCTTACCACCTTTACTAGCTCTCCTATCCTGCTTAAGGTTTTGCTAAACTTAGAATTTCTATGGAAAGATTTTATCATTCACCTAACTGATTAAGTGTATCTTGGCTATAGAGACCTGATTTGAGAGCATGTATTCAAGAAATGGGAAAAGAACCACTTGAAATTTCAAAGAAAAGTAAACTTTTTGGTTAAATTTTATATTAGAAATGTGTACACAAAGGAAGAAATTACAAAATGTAAGAAAATTTTATACATCTCAAAATAAATTAGGGGTAAATAGTTATGAAATGAATGATATGAAATGTTATGAATATGAAAATGTTAGAGTGAACAGGACCATGAGTAATACTGGCACAACTCTGGAATCTCTTGCTTTCATCCTGAAGCTATCCTGAAGTTCTTAAAAGGTAGAATGGAAAATATCAGAATACAAAATACATTAAGTATTTTTTATCTTTTCCACTTATTTTTGGTTTAGGCAGAATTAATGAAAGGTATATTTGAATATGTACCTCTTATTTTATATATATACACACTTTTTATTAATTATTTGGTGGCATCATTCAGTGCTACTCTAGGTTTAGTTTTTCGTTGCCTTTAGTTCTGTGCTCAGGGTTCTCTCTTGTTGGGCCTCTGGGGTTTATATGGAATTCTGGATTTTGAACACTGGCCAGCCTCATGCAAGGCAAATGTCCTACCTCCTGAACTATCTCTATGGTCCCTTTTTTCTTTTTTTTGCCAAGCCTGGTAGTGTTCAATGGTTATACCTGACTCTGCACTCAGAAATCAGTCATTGCAGTTTTGTGCACCATATGGGATATCAGGGATTGAACTCAGGTCAATCTTGCACAAGGCGACTTTATCTCTCTGGTCTTCTTTTTTATTTTTAATAAAATAATATTGACTGCATTAAGACATTCTATATACCTCAAGTATACAATGCAATAAAACAGAAAAGAAGAAAGAAGAAAGAGAGAGCAAGAAAGAAAAAAGAAAGAGAGAGAGAGAAAAAAGAAAAGAAATAGGGAAAAAGAAACAGATTTTACAATGAAATAAATTTCCTATGAAGGTCACCTCAAAGAGGGGTGAATGCAGTTAGAGAAGTAATACACTGGGGCCGGAG
Organism: Suncus etruscus; assembly: GCF_024139225.1. Classification (NCBI taxonomy): domain Eukaryota; kingdom Metazoa; phylum Chordata; class Mammalia; order Eulipotyphla; family Soricidae; genus Suncus; species Suncus etruscus. Next base: position 97,611,496 of record NC_064851.1, on the reverse strand, counting down.
AGATAATATGGAGGTAAGGCCTTGCATAAAGAAGGACGGTGGTTCAAACCCAGGCATCCCATATGGTCCCCTGAGCCTGCCAGGAGCAATTTCTGAGCATAGAGCCAAGAGTAACCCCTGAGCACTGCCAGGTATGACGCAAAGCCAAAAACCCACCCCCCACAAAAAAAGAAGCAATACATTAACAACTACCATGACAATGTTAATGAGTGAGAGAAGTAGAATGCCAGTCTTCAACATAGGCAGGGAGTGTGGGAGGATGGAGATAAGGGCTTTGGTGGTGGAAATGTTGCACTGGTGTAGGGTGTGTTCTTTCTGTGACTGAAACTCAACCAGTCATGTTTATAATCAAGGTGTTTAAATAAATATATTGTTAAAATTTTCTTATGAAGTAAAAAAAAATGAAGTATGTAATGACCCATTAGTTTATTTCCTGAACTAACAGAGAATTAAAGTGTGAGAAACTTCTCTTTCCATCTTTTAAAATGGCCTTATTCTTAGCAATACTATTGCACAAAGCTCTGCAAATATATTAAATTTACCATCTTGTTAGATCACAAAGGATGGAACATTATAATAAATTATTATTATTTCATTACAAGGCAAGACTACAACTTAAGTTCTCTGTGAGATGCCCTTCTGAGACATCACTTTTTAATCTTTCACCTGTCCTTGCTTCCATCTTTTTCTTTTGAAAAGCACGGCCAACTTATTATTTTTATTTTTTAATTGAAATAAAATTGCATTATGTTATGCAGAATTTTTATGCATGCATAATTAAAAACAACATGTGTGCACAAACGCTACATGAAATTCTATTCTTAACCATACAATTGTCCCCTTTGTCTCAACTTGTCCTCTCCCCTTTCCCTCCCTTCTGGTAACCACTAATTGGTCTTATAGTCCAAGAGTTTATTTTTGTTTTATTTATTTCATCTGTTGTTTGCTCTATATACCAAATATGAGTGAATTCATATGGTGTTTGTATTTCTCCATCTGGTTTATTTCACCAAGTATAATATACTTTAGTTCCATCTATGTTGTTTCAAATGGCAGAACTTCATTTTTTATTATAGTGGATAGTATTCCATTATGCTTAAAATACCACTTCTTCAGACATTTTTCAGTCAATGAGTATACTTAGTTTGTTTACAGTTCTTGGCTGCAATGAATGTGGAGGTTCACACATATATAAACGTGTGTATATATTTCTAATTAGTGTTTTTGTAATTTGGGGGGGCACACCCGGTGACTCTCAGGGGTTACTCCTGGCTATGCTCTCAGAAATCACTCCGGGCATAGGGAACCTTATAGAACACCAGGGGATGGAACCATGGTCTGTCCTAAGCTAGTGCCTGCAAGGCAATGTTTTTGAAATTTTAGGGCAATATTTAGTGGGATAAATGACTCAATAGCCATTATGGCTACAAGAACTCATCTTCTTACCAATTCTACCTAGTAATTCCCTTCTTGCTACATCCTCTCCAATACTTATGTTCTCTCAGATATGAGATGATATTTCATTGTTAGTTTAATTCAAGTTTCACTAACAAAATGGTAAGTATTTTTTCATGTGTATATTGAGCCTATGTGTTTCACCTTTGGTATTTTGGGGGGGGGGGTAAGGGAGCATACTCAGCTATGATCAGAACTTTGCTCCTGGTTCTATACTAGAGATCACTCCTGCCAGATCAGAGGACCAAATGGGGCACTAGATTGGCTCAGTGCAGGCAAGCACCATATTCACTGTACTAGTGCTCCAGCCTGATTGTCACCTTTTAGAAGAGTCTGTTTAGATGGTCTGTTCTTTTGAAAACTGGGTTATTATATTATTAAAATTTGATAGTTAATTATACATTTTGGAAATTAAATATTGTTGGATCTTTAATGTGCAAGAATTTTTCCTTTCTATTTTGGTTTCTCTTAATTTTGATACAAGTGTCTTTAATTTCATTCTCATAGAGGATTTTCAAACTAAAAATAAAAAATTTAAGTTTAAAAATCCTCTATCATGATTTGTTTCCATTTCTATGTAATATTTCTTTTAACAGTTTTTATAGCTCAGGCTTGTATGCAGGTCTTCAGTAAAATTTATTCCTGGGTTTAATAATTTTTTTAAATTGTAAGTGCAGTTTTAAAAATTTCTCCTTCTGATCCATTATTTGTTGGGAATATATATAAATATATTATATATCTTAATTTCATAGATTTTTACTTTTTTGTATTATTTTTTAACAATTTTATTATTTTTAAGAATGTTTGTATTTTTATTATTAGGTGATCTCCAAAGATAATACATTTATTTATTTTGTTCGACTTGGAAAACTTTTATTTCTTTAATTTTTAATAAAAATTTAATTTTTATATATAATTTCTTTTTTTGTTTTGTTTTGTTTTGTTTTTGTTTGTTTGTTTTTGGGCCACACCCGGTGGTGCTCAGGGGTTACTTCTGGCTGTCTGCTCAGAAATAGCTCCTGGCAGGCACGGGGGACCATACGGGACAGCGGGATTCGAAATACCACCTTAGGTCCTGGATCGGCTGATAGCAAGGAAAAAGCCGATGAGCTATCTCTTCGGGCCTGTATAATTTCTATTTTTAATACTTTACATTTAAATTGAGTAGTGATAGTAAACATGCTTGCCTTATGTTTTTGCCTTATATGCCTTTATTTTGTTGAGGAAATTTTTTCTACATCGTAGTTTATTTTGGTTAGAGAAAAGTTGAAAGCATATCTAATTACGCTCAGTTAGGACTTACTCCTGGTTCTGTGTTCAGAGATCTTTTCTGGTAGTGCTCAGGGGAGCAAGTATGGTATTTGAGATTAAACCAATTTCAGCTCTTAGTAAGGCAAGAACCATACCTGTTGTATGATCTCTATAGCCTCAGATTATTTTTGATCTTCTAACAATAAAGCATTAAATATTTCAAAGGAATCTATAGAGATAATTGTGATTTTTAAAAATATCACTTGTGAAACGCATCATATTTATTGGCATATTATATAGTTCAACTAGCCTTGCATGCATTGATGAATCTCACTTGATCATAGTATACTTGTCTTTTAATATATTGTTTGATAACATTTGCTTCTGTGTTCATCAGAGATTTTTATATTTTTGCCTCCTTTATCTTTGTAGAGTGTTAAAATATGGATGATATTGGCTTTGTCTATTAGAAGTTTCTTATTAAAGTGTTTTTAGAATATAAACTATTTGAAAATTGGCATAATTCACTAATGAAGGCAACAAATCCTGGAATGTTGTTTTGAAGGATTGTAATTACTATTCTAATTCTATTCCTTATTTATATAATTCTATTCTATAATGTAATTCTATTCCTCATTTAATATAATTCTTATATTTCTAAGAGTTTGTCCATTTAATCAGTTACTAAAACTATCACCATATAATTATTTACAATACTTTTCTAATGATACTTTGTGCTTCTGTAGTAATTGTAACTTACTTTGCTTGATTTTATTTTTTGTAGTTTATTTCTCTTCTTTTATGTGAAACTGCTAAATGTTTGTATAACTTGTTAACATAGTTAACGAAAAAGCTTGTATTTTAGCTCTTTTGGGTTGAATTTTTTTTTAACCTCCTGTTAAGTTTTGTTTTAATTTTTACGTACTTCCATTTACTGACTTAGATTTCACTATTCATTACTTTTGTGTTTCTTTCCATGAGAGAACTCTGTGTGTGTGTGTGTGTGTGTGTGTGTGTGAGAGAGAGAGAGAGAGAGAGAAAGAGAGAGAGAGAGAGATTCATTGTGTTTTCAATAATAGACTGTTTTGCTATCAAGTTCCTACTTAGTACATCTTTTGCTATATACAAAACTTTGCCCTGAAAATTTTTCCATCATTGGTTTTAGGTCTATATTTTATTCTTTTCGTAGAGGACATACCTACTGATACTAGTAGAGGGACCTGGACTGCTCTCAATAATGCTTTGCCTTGAATTGTAGGCATAACAGGCTGGTGACATGCTGTTGGCATACTGTTCTACTCTTGTAGGGTTGTGGGGTGCCAAAAGAATAACATTTGATAGTGGTAGAGAGCAAATTAACCATACTTGCTGGTATTGTGTAGAGTATAAAGTTCTGCAAATTAGTTTTAGGGCCTAACACAATGCATTGCATATACTTTACATCAGCTAACTTCCCATAAGTATTTCTTCTTTTTAAATATATGTAATCAATTCCATAACTTGCCACTAAGTAGGCTTTCACTCCATCCTAACATTTTTTCTATTTATTTAGTTATTTAGTTAGTTAGTTAGATAGTTTTTGGGCCATACACAGCAATATTCAGGGGTTACTCCTGGCTCTGTGTTATTGCTCCATTTCATACTTTTTTGATAAAAGAAAAATAACCCTAATTCCTTCATGTTTCTTTTATTATTATTCATTTTACATACTTATATAGATATAAGTACAAAGTACGCATCTATATGAGATATATAGAATCATATTATATATGCATATATTTATGCATATAATAATGCATAAATAAATTTCTGATATAATAAATATCTATTAAATATTATTAAATATAACAAATAAATATATGAATAAATATCTGTTATAATTCAGCTTTGTGCAAAATGTAAATACTTTCTATTTATTGTCTTTTGTTATTATTTGGTTCTTAACTTTCTAGAAGCTTTCTGAATTCCTAAATCTGTAATTTAGTTTAAGACATTAATTTAGGAAAGTTCACAGTCATTATTATTCTAATATTTCCTTGGATCATTTACTTTTACTTCTATTCTAATATTAACATTATACATATGTTATACTCTTTAGTTGCTAGGATGCTAGATACAAACCTAGAGTATTATTCTGTTTGTTTTTAGTCTTGTTTTCTTAGCATTTCAGTTTTTAAGATTTTTTTCTTTTTAGATTAAAGAAAGTTATAGTTATATCTTCTAGTTCAGAGAGATTGAGGAGACAGATTATGGTAGTAGAAAACTTACTGGGAAGACCTCAGTGTAATCAGACTGACATACTAAAAACCATAAGTGAATAAATTGATTTTATTATAATTCTGGGAGCTGAAAATCTGAGGTCTGAAAATGCTCCTTTGGGGTCTAGACATATCTGATGTATTCTGTTTTCTGCATAAAGTAACATTAAAAGAAAGAAAAAAAGAAGCATCTTTCACAGTAGAAATATAATAAATTATTTCTAATATAGTTAATGAAGAGGCAAATTATGTACATTACTGCAAGCATATATATTAACTACATAAATTAATGGTGGGAGTTAAAGATAGAGAAAAGTAATAAGATTATAAATGTAAGAAGGAAAATATTAAGCTTGAAGTAGTACAAATATTTGGGTCAGATCTTGCAAAAAAATTGTATTGTCCAAAAACAATTTCTATTACAACATATATCTTATTAGAATCCTAATTGTTTACAGTCTCCTGTGGAGCAGTAAAGGCATGACATTGCTTTTATAGTTCCTTAAGCATTCTTTTCTAGATTTCTCTTGGAGAGCAGTCTTTAACATTTGGTTTACTTTTGTAGTGGCAATATTTTTTCCATTGTTTCTCATGCTAAGACAGCAATTGATTAGTATAGAATCCTTGGGCCAAATTGTGCCCTAGGATATGTATGTAACCCCCACTAGCTTCAAATAGTATTGTAAGCACACACAGTTGAATGTAATTTGGCTTTCTTCCATAATACTCAATGGGAGCCATTGAAGTCAATGGGAGCCATGCATGGATAACTGATGGTTGAATTTGGCCTTTACAAACTGAAAATCATCTGAGCATTTCCTTTTGACAAAATATGAAGAACTAAGAATGAAAAACAAGGAAGTTGTAATTTCTGGAACAGCATATCTTCAGTTAAGCAGTGTATTGACAAATAATAATAAGTTTGTGATACATATGTCACATAAAACATTGTTCATATGATAATAGTTAACAAAATAAAGACATTAATTTTTAGATGCTTATATATACATTGCAAAGTTTTTGTATGATGAAATTCTTCTTTTTCCAAGTTCTTTAGAGAATATCTTTATATATAAAATATCTACTTGATTAAAATAAAATATTGACTAAAGGACTAATAATCATATTGGAATCAATTTTATAAATGTGTTTTAGAAGTGGATGAAATAATTTGATATTTCTTTTCAGGCTTAACCCCTATTATAACCAATGAAATATTTTATTGTAGGTACATATTGTCATGTTCATTTAAGGACATACTGTTCTTTCTCCTTCCTTCCATCTTTCCTTCCATCTTTCCTTCCTTCCTTCCTTTCTTCCTTCCTTCCTTCCTTCCATCCTTTCTTCCTTCCTTCCTCCTTCTTTCCATCTCACCCTCACTCACTCCCTTTCTTCCTTCTTCCTTCCTTCCTTCCTCCTTCCTCCCTCCCTCCTTCTTTCTATCCCTCCCTCCCTCTTTCCTTCCTCCCTCCCTCTCTTCCTCCCTCCCTTCCTCCTGATTTTCTCTCTACCTCGCTTCCTCACACCCTTCCTTCTTTCATTCCTTCCTTTTTTCCTTCCTTTCTCCTTCTCTTCCTTCCTTCCTCTCTCTGCCCCTCTCTTCCTTCCTTCCTTCCTGCTCTCTTTTCCTTTCTTCCTTTCTCTCTTCATCCCTCTCTTTCTTCCTTCCTTGCCTCCTCTCTCTGTCTCTCCCTTCCTTCCTTCCTTTGTCCCTCCCTTTCTTCCTTCCTTCCTTCCTCCCTCTCATTCTTTCTTCCTCCCTTCCTCCCTCCCACCCTCTTTCCCTCCTTCCCTCCTTTTATCCCTTCCATCCTTCTCTCCTTCTTCCCTTCCTCCATCCATCACTCCCTTCATTTCTCCCTATCTTCCTACCATCTTCCCTTTCTTCCTTCTTCTCTTCATTCCTCCCTCTCTTCCTTCTTTTCTCCCTTCCTTCCTCTCTCCCTCCCTTTCTTCATCTCTTCCTCCCTCCCTTCCTTTTTTCCTTTCTTCCTCCCTCCTTTCCTACCTCCCTGATTTCCTTCCTTCCTTTCTTCCTCCTGCCATCTCTCTCCCATTCTTCCTTCTTTGTTTCTACCTTACTTCCGTCCTTTTTCTTCTTTCTTTTAGTCTTCCTGTAATAATACTGATATAATGCTCATTCTGAGAACAACAATTTGAAGAATCAACTTCACTCGATTTGGGCTTGTTTTATCAGAATAGGCTAATCTCTTGTATACAAGCACAAGCTTATATTTTAGCAGTTTTCCTGGATTATTTTTCTCCTGAGACAACTCCTGGCAGTGCTCAGAACTTACTCTTGGCTCTATGCTCAGGGATCACTCCTGGCGGTCTTGTGGGAACTCTGCAGTACCAGGGATAAAACTTTGTAAAGTAAGCACCTCACCTGCTGATATCTCTCTGACTCCAGGACCTCTATTATAAGAATATTTTTTTCAGATTCTGGAAAATAAGTCAAATTTAAAAAATATTAAATCTGAAATATTAACATATTCTTTTAACCTATATTATATTTTAGAAAATATGTTAATCCATTATTCCTGGTCTCCATGAGCACCATAGAGATTTAGTGAAACTAAGAACTAATTAAAATTTGAGAAATGGGCCTATGAGAGAACTTTATGGTTAAAGAACCACCACAAAAGACATAGGTACCTTCCTCCCACAATCCAGTTGAGTCACTATTGGAAATATGACAGATCCCAGCACCAGGAGAGAAGTGGACCCCAGTGCACCACAGAATTAGTTCCTGCAATAAGATACAATATGAGAAATTCACATAGCCAGGAGTAACCCCTGAGCATCAACAGGTGTGGCCCAAAAACAGAAACAAAAACCAATAACAAAAAAATCTTTAAGAATGAGACTATTCAGGGGGCCGGAGAGATAGCATGGAGGTAAGGCGTTTGCCTTTCATGCAGGAGGTCATCGGTTCAAATCCCGGCGCCCCATATGGTCCCCCGTGCCTGCCAGGAGCAATTTCTGAGCCTGGAGCCAGGAATAACCCCTGAGCACTGCCGGGTGTGACCCAAAAACCACAAAAAAAAAAAAAAAAAAAAAGAATGAGACTATTCAGTGTCTATCTGTCTCTCTCTGACTTATTTCACTCAGCATAATAGATTCCATATACATTTATGTATAGGAAGATTTCATGACTTCATCTCTCCTGACAGCTGCATATGTACCACGGTTTCTTTAGCCATTCATCTGTGAAGGGCATCTTGGTTGTTTCCAGAATCTGGCTAATATAAATAACGCAACAATGAATATAGGTGTGAGGAAGGGACTTTTGTATTGTATTTTTGTGTTCCTAGGGTATATCCCTAGGAGTGGTATAGCTGGATCATATGGGAGATCAATTTCCAGTTTTTGGAGGAATCTCCATATCATTTTCCAAAAAGGTTGGACTAGACAGCATTCCACCAGCAGCAAATAGAGTTCCTTTCTCTCCACATCCCCGCCAGCACTGCTTGTTCTCATTCTTTGTGATGTGTGCCAATCTCTGTGGTGTGAGATGGTATCTCAGAGTTGTTTTGACTTGCATCACCCTGATGATTAGTGATATGAAGCATATTTTATGTGTCTTTTGGCCATTTGTATTTCTTCTTTGACGAAGTTTCTATTCATTTCTTTCCCCCATTTTTTGATGGAATTAGATGATTTTTTTCTTGTAAAGTTCTGTCAGTGCCTTGTATATTTTGGATATTAGCTCCTCATCTGATGGGTATTGAGTGAATAATTTCTCCCATTCAGTGGGTGGCTCTTGTATCCTGGGCACTATTTCCTTTGAGGTGCAGAATCTTCTTGGCTTAATAATATTAATGAAATATTAATATTACTAGAATATTAATATTAATAAAATATTAATATTAACATTATTAATTATATTTCCATCTGTGTATATCTGCTTCCACTTGTTGGAGAGTGCTGTTTCCTCCTTGAAGATGCCTTTAGTTTCAGTGTCATGGAATGTTTTGTCTATGTGTTGTTCTATATACCTTATGGTATCAGGTCTGTTATCAAGGTCTTTAATCCATTTGGATTTTACCTTTATACATGGTGTTAACTGGGGGTCTGAGTTCGTTTTTTTGTAAGTGGCTAACCAGTTGTGCCACCACTTGTTGAAGAGGCTTTCCTTGCTCCATTTAGGATTTCTTGCCCCTTTATCAAAAATTAACTGATTGTATGTCTGGGGAGCATTTTCTTAGTACTCAAGCTTATTCCACTTATCTGAGGGTCTGTCTTTATTCCAATACCATACTTTTTGATAAATATTGCATTGTAATACAGTTTAAAATTGGGGAAAGTAGTGCCTCTCATATTTCTATTCCTAAGAATTGCTATATCTATTCGTGGGTGTTTACTGTTCCAAATGAATTTCAGAATTTCAGAAATGTTTGATCTATTCTTTGAAGAATGCCATGGATATCTTTAATGGGCTAGCGTTAAATATGTACAATGCTTTGGGGAGTATTGCTATTTTAATGATGTTAATCCCACCTATCATGAACAGGGTATGTGTTTCCATTTCTTAGTGTCCTCTTTTATTTCTTGAAGCTTGAAGCAGGGTTTTATAGTTTTCTTTGTATAGGTCCTTAATGTCTTTAATCAAGTTTACTTTAAGATATTTGAATTTGTATGACACTAATATGAATGGAGTTGTTTTCTTAATGTCCATTTCTTCCCTATTATTATTGATGTATAAAAAGGCCATTGATTTTTGTGTTAATTTGTAGCCTGCCACATTGCTATATGAATCTATTGTTTCTAAGAGCTTTTTGGTAGTGTTTAGGGTTTTCAACAGACATGTCATCTGCAAACGGTGAGTTTCACTTCTTCCTTTCCTATCTAATAGCCTCACTCATCTATGGGTTGTAAGAAAAATAAGAGACATTTTTGCAATAGTTCTCAGAGACAAAAGAGAGGAGGGCTGGAAGGTCCAGCTCATGATATGAAGCTCACCATAAAGAGTGGTGAATGCAGTTAGAGAAATAACTACACATAATAATGTGAATGAATGAGGGAACTAGAAAGCCTGTCTCAAATTCAGGCCTGGGGGAGGAGGGATGAATAGGAGGGATATTTGGGACACTGGTGGTGGGAATGTTGTACTGGTGAAGGGGGGTGTTCTTTATATGACTGAAACCCAACTACAATCATATTTGCAATCAAGGTGTTTATATAAAGTTATTAAAACAAATCTTTAAAAATGTTACTAAAAATCTTTTAAATTTTTTAAATGTTTTTAAATCTTGCTTAAATTTTCCATATATTTATTTAGAATGATTATAGCCAACAATTATGTATACATAACTTAGTTATACAAATCATTATTTTTGAAAGAGACTGGGAGTCACACCCAGTGGAGCTCAGGAGTTATGCATATGCTTTATCTCTGTGCTCAGGAGGGACTCCTAGTGGTGTTTGGATTAGTAGGTAGTGCTGAGAGGCAAACTGAACTGACTGCATGCAAAGCAAGCACCTTACCTCCTATACTATATTACTCTGATTCCCACATAAAAAGCTTACAAATGAGGGTCAGAGCAATAGTATAGAGGGTAGGGCATTTACTTTGTACACAACTTGCCCTATTTGATCCCGATTTGATCCCTGAGCATCACTAGGTGAGGTCCTCCAAAATCAATATTAAAATCAAAAGATGCTTACAAATGCTACAAAATATGCTTTATTTCTTCTTCCAATGATGCTAATTTTTTACTTATAAATTTTTAGGTTATTTTACTTAATGTATCTTATGTCCCCTTTCTCTTTTATCTTGAATCATATCTATACTCAGTTATCAGAGTACTTTTTATTTTCTGAACTTATGAATGTTGACAAAACTTGACTATTGTAATTATATATTTGTTAATATTTGAATTGTCAATTATAGTTTGATCATATATTATAGTAATATTTTAGAAATAAGAAATTTAGAATATACTTTTTAGTGTTATTCTGATTTTTCAGAACACTGCAGTTGTTTCCACATACCTTTCCTCAGTTTTTGCCTCTGAGATGTATTTTAGTTTACATGCATTATCCATTTTACACTGCACAGTAATTATTCATTATTATGATGATGATTTATTTTCCATATTTATTGCTTTGTATTAAATATGTGTTGGTTCTTCTGATATTTTTATATTTTTCATTCTTTCCTTTGTAAGACTTTATATGTAGTGTCCAAGGGACCAGGGCCATATGCAGTGATGCTCAATCAGTTAGTCTGAGCTGTTTAATGCGAGGTATTGTTTTGTGATTCGGGCCTTTTCAGGCTCAGCAGTGTTTGGAAAATTTCAGGGATACACTGACAGTGCTGTTGAGTCATTCAATATCAGGGGGGAAACTATCAATATTTCTTGTGGAAGATATGTGTTCCTGACCACTATATCATCACCTTGGCCCTCTAATGTTCTTTCTTTTCATCAAAAAACAAGTTGCAATAATTTCATTATATGTCTGATGGTAACCAGCTCCCTCTGTCTTGAGTATGTGTAATATGTACGTTATCTGCCTTTATTGTACCTTTTTATTTTGTTTTTGGGCCACAGTCAGTGACGCTCAGGGTTACTCCTGGCTATGTGTTCAGAAACATCTCCTGACTTGGAGGACCATATGGGATGCCAGGGATTGAAACGAAGTTTGTCCTGGATTAGCCATGTGCGAGGCAAATGTCCTACCGCTGCGCTACATTCCAGCCCAATTGTACCTTTTTAAAACAATAACTTGAGCTAGTTATGTGACTCAAATGATAAAGCAATTGCCTTGCATACTTTCATATATGGCTCTAAAGTTTTCTCTCTGGCACCACCTGGCATGCTGAATGCCACTTGGTATAGTCCTACTGGATCAAATAAAGTACAATTCAGTTTGGCACAGTAACAAGAAAAATAAACTAATAGTTTAATAAGTTTATATACAATTCTATAAGTTATTATTGCTCAGTATTTTAAAATACATGTTAAGGATATAGTAGAATCTGAAGCTTCTTGGGCTCTTAATGATGGGAAAGGTAATTTCATTTATTAAAATTATGAAAATTAGGACTGTTGTAATTATGTTAAGTAAACTCAGAAAAGAGAGAAAGATTTTTTGGTTTATAATTTTAATCTTTTCTACCCTGAAGTTGTTTTTATTTTTTGTTTTTATTCCCCCTGCCTTAAAAAAAAAAAAAGGACAACCTATGGGATTTAGCTTTAGTATGTTGCTACAGTGTTCTTTGATGTGATATATATATATTAGCCTCATTTTAAATATTGGATTCTATGACTTCTTACAGTAATTAATTTTGACATTTCAAGCTACAGTTTTGCAGATGATTATCTTGCTCTATTTTCTATGATGCTGTTTCCAATGTCTATGCTTTTTAACATTTCCCCCACTCTTTTATTCTCTGCATTTTATTTTAAAAGTTATTTAGAGCTATATTATAGGTTATCTATCCCTTTCTATGTGATGTCTATTTACTATTAAAATCTATCAACTTATTTATTTATTTATTTAATTTTGTTGTTGTTGTTTTTGGGTGGCCACACCTGGTAGTTCTCAGGGGTTACTCCTGGCTCCACACTCAGGTTCCTGGCAGGCTTTGGAGACCATATGAATTGCCGGGGATCCAACCTGGGTCTGTCCTGGGTCAGCTGCTTGCAAGACAAACACCCTACTACTATGCTATTGCTTTACCCCAACTCTTTGTTTTTAAGTCCTGAATTTTGTCTCATATAATATTGTTGTGGATTGTTTTCTCTCATTTTCTAGATAAACTTATAACTCTAAACTATTATTTTTGTCTTTTGAAAAAGAGAGCCCCATTTAAAGTCCAAGTAACTACTTGCATTTATTTATTTTACACTTTGAACAAGCAAATGCTCAAAAGAATAGGCTTCTTTGTGGTACACATTTCATTTCAATCTCTTTCTCTCCAGATCTTTGTTAACATATTTTCTCAAATGCTTTTGAATAGTTAGACAATGAGGAAGCTGAGTTCTATATCTACTTTGTTCATGGTTCATACTTTTTATTAAATTTTCATAAAAGAAAATACCATCTAATAGAAAGTAGTCATAGTTAAAATATAACAAATATATCTCGTTTATAGGCAACATGCTTATTTCAAAGAAGGGCCTAAATTCTTGGGATCTAGGTAATACAGATATTAAAAAAAGCCATTCTTGGTAATGTAGTTTTTTAATACTTGAATATACTGAGTCTTCATATATTTATATATATAGAATATACTCCCCTTTAGGATAAAGTTGATAGAATCAACTTTATTACAATAAAATTTAGCTGGGGCTGGAGCATTTGCCTTGCATGCAGAAGGACAGTGGTTTGAATCCTGGCATCCCATATGATCCCCCAAGCCTGCCAGGAGTGATTTCTGAGTGTAGAGCCAGGAGTGAGCACTGCTGGGTGTGACCCCAAAACCAATAAATAAATAAATAAATTAATTAATTAAATAAATAAATGAAATAAAATAAAATAAAATAAAATAAAACTGAGCTACCCTCAACTATCCTCATTTTCCATTCTTTTCTTTGTTTTGTTTTGTTTTTGGGTCACACGTGGCAGTGCTCAGGGGTTACTCATGGCTCCATGCTCAGAAATCATTCCTGTCAGGCTCGGGGGACCTTATGGGACTCCGGGATATGAACCAATGACCTTCTGCATGAAAGGCAAATGCCTTACCTCCATGCTATCTCTCTATCCCCACCTTCCATTCTTTATTAAAAAATGAATAAATAAATAAATAAATAAATAATAAAACAAAAAGGCAGCATACATCCATGAACTAAAAAAACCTTAACATTATTAAAATAACAATACTCCACAAATTACCTACTAGTTGAATGCAATTCCTAGCAGTATTTTAATAGATTTTGGGAAGATAGGCAGGAGTTAAAACAGCAACAACAGCACTTCCCTTAAATGGAGCTGACCAAGGTTTAATCCCTAGGATCCTCTATGATTCCCACAAAATTGCCATGAGTGATAATTGAGAGCAGAGCCAGAAACAAGCATTAAACACAGCTGAGTATACCAATCCTCCCAAATTCCAACTATTGGTATTTGTGGCATATAAATAACTCGGTTAAGTATCTAAAGAAGCAAAGATTTAATGGAGAAACAAGATATTTTTGTGCTCAAGTCTGGGATAAAATATATGCATAAATAATTTTATTTATCCATTTAATAGTACAAATAATTAGCTATAAGAATCTTGCTCATTAATTTTAGTTATGTTTATATTCTAATGTGTTTCAAGTTTAAAAAAGAGTAGGCAATTTTGCAACAATGCATTTCCCATTACCTTACTTGGTAATACCTTACTTATTTGTGCATACCTGTTTGTACTAATAATTCCTGAACTGAGCATGAGTGGAATATAGGTTTTACTTAAGCAATAATAAAATTATTTATTAGACTGTAAAGTTAGAAGTATATTTATCTATTTGATGATTCTAATACTTTCATAATTTTAATTTGTCATTTAATCATTTACTATAGTAACAACGGTGTAAAATTATTTCTACTTAAGTAAATGATTAAATGACAAAATGAAAACATGAAAGTATTAAAATCATCAAATAGATAAATATACTTCAAAGAGGAACCTAGATAGCAATATGTTTTGAAGTATAACATAATTTCATGAAAAAAATAAGTCAAAATACTTCTAGAAAGTTCTCCATAGAACATGAGCATATGGGAAAAACACTCTCACCAGTCTTTTTTTAAATTTACACTTTCTTCACATTCACTTTTAGACCTAGATTTTATAAAATTTTTATTCTTTTTTATTTATTTTATTTGTTAAACACTGTTATTTAAAGGTTGTTATAATAGTTATTTTACAGATAAAGTTTCTGGTGAAGGTTGCACCTACATTTTTGAAATAGCACTAATAGTTTAGTGAGGTGGTATAACTTTGCAGAAATATATTCTAAAATATATTATTATAAGTTCAAAATATTTAGGATAGTTGTTTCAAGTTTTTAACTGAAAATTTTAATTAGCTAACAACAGACTTCCTCCTGGCATTTTTTTTAACAAATAGTTTTTTCTTGGTTTTAGGTCAGACCTCTGGTGCTCAGTGTTTAATCCAGGCTCTAGGTTCAGGGATCACTTCTGTTGGATCTCAGGGGACCAGTTAGGGTAACTGAGAGTAAATCCTAGTTCAGCAGCATTTATGACAAGAGATCTACCTACTGTACAATGGATCCAGTTTAAAGAAACAAACAAATAAAAAAACAACAATAGAAGGCAAAATATGTTTAACTTTATACTTTCATAGTTTTTCAGCCACAGTAATGTATACTTACAAAATAATAATAATAACACTAAAATTTTCATAGTTTTCAATAAGTAAATTGACATTAAAGAAAATTATAGTTATTTAAGAAGAGGTTAAATATTTTATATTTTGCTAATAATCAAAATGTTTATTTTATAAACAGTTTTGCCAATATTTAAAAATTATTTTATGTTTACAATTTTCAATAAAAAATAAAGTATTATCATTTCATATACTATTATTTATTTTATTATTGGACCAATACATTATACCAAGGGAAAAAAAAACACAGAATTAGTCTCTATAATCAACAAAGATTATCTAAATACTAAAGAATAATAATAACTGAAAATATATTCCCTTACTTTATATATTCACCTTGGTTATTTTTACAACATTAAAAATTATGATACAATTTTTGGAGATGTTTGTTGAGTTATTTGTTAGTGAAATAAATACTCAGGAAGACCTTGAATTTAAATATAACAGGAACGTGGTTCTTAATTTCCAGTGTGCCGAATTTTTGTGGCCAAATGTTAAATGGAATAATTTTGTGGTTATTGTCATCAATTCAAGTAATAATTTACTTTGTTCATGATGACATTAAAGTCACTAAACTTTTTTAAATAAAAAATGTTAGATTTATTTTCTTATTATGCCTTTCAATATTTTAAAGTTGACATTCCTTCATGTGTCTTTTGTAAATAATAAAATATTGTGTGGTAGGAGATGTGATATGCTGCCAGATTGTACAGTAGTTCACTCTTTTTCTACATTTTTCTTTTTCAGTTAGCATGTTGGACTTTTTTCTTCAATTTACAATTTCAATTCATAGTCATACAAGACCTACTGCAGTGTCAAGCGTTGTGTAATCACATAGAAAGAACAGGATATCACAATTAAGAAAGTAACAATTTAAGTATATTTCCTAATATTTTAGGGAAATACCATTTTTTTTTGCCATTAGTAATGGTCCTTATGGTGATAATTTTTGCTTCAATTTCAAAATTTGTTTGTTTGTTTGTTTGTTTTGTTTTTTGGCCACACCCGGTGATGCTCAGGTGTTACTTCTGGTTATGTGCTCAGAAATCGCTCCTGGCTTTGGGGACCATATGGGACACCTGGGGATCTAGTGGTCCTTCTAGGCTAGTGAACAAGGCAGACACCTTAACACTTTCGCCACCACTCCATCCCCAGTTTCAAATTTTGTATATGAGATCAATTCCTCATTGGTGTTAAAGAGGATGTGTTCTTGTTGTGATTTTTATTTAGTTACCATGAATTGTGAAGTTATTTCTGATTAAGTTTTAGGCATATAATGTTTCAACATCAAACATTCGTCAGAGTCCATTTCCCTCCACCAATGCCCCCTACCTCTATTACTTACTTTCTTACCAGTTTGCATCTGTGGGACACTTTGTATAATATTAGCATTTTTGAGTTTTGTACTGTTGTTGATAGGGCTTCATACATAATTCTTTATCACTTTTTAGGACTACATCTTCTCCCTAGTTGAACAACTCCCTCCACCATAGACATTTCACCCTCCCAGTCTGATTTCTCAGCCTTTCAAGTGGCATAATTCCTACTGAATACCATTTTAATGTTATTTGTTTCCATTTTCTTTGGATATTCATTCTTTATTCCACCATTATGTTTATTTATATTCTGCATGTCAGAGAGATAATTTAGTGTTGACCTCTCTCTCTGACTACATTCAACATGTTATTCTTCAGCTCTCCATGAAGCAGCAAAGTTTATGTTTCATAAACATTTTGTATTGTACCTGCATTTCTTTATCCAGTCATCTATTCTTGGACACTTGGGTTCGTTCCAAATTTGGTGATTCTGAATAGTGCTGCAAGAGATGCAAACGTCTTTTCTCCATTTTGTTTTGGGGCCATTGGACTTTATTTCAAAACGTTGAGTTGCTGGGTCAAATAGAAGCTCAACTTCTAGATTCTTTATAAATGTTTTTGATTTCCAAATAGATTGGAACAGTCAACATACCCACCAGCAGTGAATAATAGTTTTTTTCTCCCTACATAAACTCCAGTACTGATTATCCTTGTTCTTTATTATGTGTGCCAGTAAGATGATGTGTTTTTTATTACTGATTGAAAACAGAAACAAATTAAACTTCTGGAAGTAGATTAACTTTATTTGTAAGCACAAATTGCTGACAGGTCAATATTTTATTTTATTCAGTTATGTTCTACCTAGTTTATCATTATTTTCCATCAAACTTTTTCCATAAATAATTATTTATTGACCATCCTTGAAAATATTGACATGATTAATTTTAAAAATATTATTGATAATGTATAGTTTTGTAAAAATTATAATATAAAATTATTTAAGGTAATTATCCTCACATATACTTGTTTCGTTTTATCTTGTTTTGTTTTTGGGTCACACCTGGCAGCACTCAGGGGTTACTACTGGCTCTATGCTGAGAAATCGCTCCTGGCAGGCTGGAGGGACCATATGGGATGTTGGGATTCAAACCACCATCCTTCTGTATGCAAGGCAAATGGCATACCTCCATGCTCTCTGGCCCCACATATACTTGTTTTTAATGGGGAAAAGGCTTAGGATAATATCATTAGATATACCACTTACCAATTTCCATTTTACATAATATAGTAAGACTCTTTTAAGTTACTTGGACTTCCATTAACAAAATAAAAATTCTATTCTTCATGATATTTACAAGCTTAATTGACACACCTTTAATAAGGTGCTGATTTCCCTTATTATTTTACATATATGATAATATATGGTTAAATATAATTCATAATGTTATGCACAGAAAAGTATATAAGCTTTAAATTTTTTAATTGAATCACTATGATGGCTGAGTTTAAATTATGCTATGTTCCAATTCCCATGCCTTCTTCACCAGTGTACATTTTCTGCCCCAATTCTTCCCAGTTTCCCACCTCCTATTTCCTCAGACTGGTGATAGCAGGTATTTTTTTCTATCTCTATCCCCCTTTTTATTCTTTTAGACACCATGGTTTGCAATGATGTCACTGAAAGGGTATCATGCATAATTTTTTTAAATTCAAAATGTTAGGCCTGAGAGATAGTTTAATAGGTACAGCATTTGCCTTGCATGTGGCCAACCTACATTCTATCTTCACATTTCATATGGTCCCTAAGCACCACCAGAAGTGATTCCTAACTGCAGGAGCCAGGAGTAACCCCTGAGTATCACCAGGTATGGTTCAAAATCAAAACAAAATTTAAACCAAAAAATTCAAAATATTGGGCTGAATAACAGAGGTTAAAGTATATTTTACCCTTCCTATCTTAGTTTGATTCCTGCCTGATACCACATATGGTCTTCTAAGCACTACCAAACAAGATCCCTGACTACAAAGTAGCATTAAAACCTGAGAGTCGGGGCCGGTGAGGTGGCGCTAGAGGTAAGGTGTCTGCCTTGCAAGTGCTAGCCAAGGAAGGACCGTGGTTCGATTCCCTGGCATTCCATATGGTCCCCCCAAGCCAGGGGCAATTTCTGAGTGCTTAGCCAGGAGTAACCCCTGAGCATCAAATGGGTGTGGCTCAAAAACAAACAAACAAACAAAAAACCCTGAGAGTCACTAATTATGAACAAAACAAAAATAAAATAAAAATGTTGAATTCAGAATTAATTCCTTCCAATATACTAAAAAGTTTATCAGGCCTTAAAAAGACCAGTTATTACTCCAATTACACAGGATACTGTTATATTTTGTATTAAGATAATATATAATACTAAAGTGCATTTATTATCCTCAATTTTATAATTATATAATACTTCATTTAACTGAACTAAATCTTATGTTATCTACTCTTTATTTCTCCAATTTGATCAATGTTGACAACATTTAGACAGTCTTAATTCATAGTATTAGTATTTCATCTTTGGAAAATGGCCTACAAAATCGGACATTTTTGTCTATTTCAACTTGGAATGGGGCACTCTAAGATAGTACAGCAGTTAGGGTATATTCCTCTATATATTAGAAATACAACAACTGTAGGTTCAGTTCTTGTACTACATGTAGTCACTGGCTGTAGGGCCTCTCTGAGAGCAACAACATAGCACTAGCACTGACCTGCTGTCCATGTTGACAGAATTGCGGTGTGAACAATAAACTTTTAGAACACTGCTTAGGTTCTAACTCCAAAACTATTTGAATTTGTTCAGGTTTTTAATGCTTTAAGTGACCTTATCTACATGAAATATATATTATTTCAAAATTGTATTCAGCCTCAGGAGATAGTACAACTGAGTTTGAACCTAGATACCAGATATCCTCCTGTGTATTGATGTGTATAGCTCTGGAGGTCTTAGAGAATCATAGGGTGCCCGTGACCCTGGTGCTAGCTGATATTCTTCGGCTCTGGCACAGAACTTCTGTCCTCATTGACTAAGTACTGCTGAGAGGGGCTACAGGCCTCCTGACCACTACTTGAGATGCCCTCTTAAGATAAAATAAAATGAAACTGTTTTTGATTTAAAAATAGTGGTTTAGGTTTTTTTTGTCATGAAATCCCTATTGCACCTTATTAAAGCATCTAACTTAAAAGACAATTTTACTTATTTGATAATAATCACTATTATAAACTTTACTGTCAATTATCATTCAACTACATGGACAACATATATTTAAATTTAGCTGAAAATAATTTATGGTTCTATTTTTGCCTTTGATGGGCTATAAATTTGCAAAGTTATTCCTTCGTAATCCTCCCATTAAATCTAAAACAAAGAAAGTTATTTTTTACAGGTTTTCACTGTCAATTATGTATTAGCTAAATAAACACCATGCTTATATTAATGCCAAATTCCAAGTATTTGTAGAGACAAAGACAAAATAGATTGCTATCTAGTAGTAAGTAAAGATTACTTTCTAGTATCACCTCAAATTAATATCATATTATTAGAATACAGGATATTAAATACTGTTATAGTGGTAGCTAGCTATATATTCTGGAAAGTGTCACCAAATAAATTATATCATTCAAATGATCCTCATTTATCTGCAAAACAATGCTATTGAAAAATTATTATTATTATTATTATTATTATGTAGAGGATTAATTTAAGCTGTTGACATAGAGGGCAAAATTCATATAGTAATATAGGTAAGTCTACTTCTAGTAGGTGCAAGGTAGAGATGTCAATTATATCAAAGGTCACCTCCAAATAAGCACACTGACAAAGACTTAGGCAGAAATTTTTTTCATAGAGGTAGCCATATGTGATATTTTTATATAATTACATTTGAAGTCAAAATACCTATGGGAATTTGGAAACAGACACACAGAACATGCAAGTGTTTCAGTACAAGTTGATTCAATATGGTATACAGCTGGCAACCCCCAGAGCTTTTGTGTGGGTAAGAGGAGGGGAGATTAATAACAAAGTGGAATCTGATTTTAAGCAGGTTGGAATGTAGTTTTGATCTCAGCATACATGGACATGGTTGGCTTTAGAATTTTAAATACAACCTGTTTTTGGCAGCAAAATATGACAGCACATTCTGAAATCTAAAAGAAAATTAACTTTAAGCAAAACACAGAAGTCTCAACTAGTAATAAACAGTTCAATAAACCCTCAGACAATGGCATTAATAACCTCATTATGAGATATAATAACTTTTACAAAAATATTTTTTGAATTATATTTAAATCATTCCACTTACTATTTTGTTAAATAGCAATATAAAATAAATTATCTTAGGCCTATCAAGAGCAGGGTTGGAAATGGATGGGAAACTCTGGATAATAAGTGAGGAAAGATCCCACTGGTGATGGAATTGGTGCTGGATCATTAAATACATTGAGTACTGAAACTAGTGTATTATGAACAATTTTATAAAATTTATGTTTAAGAAAGTTTTATAAATAACTTTTTAACTCATTAAGCTCATGCTAGGTAAGTTATGCCTAAGTACTAATGTTTTAAAAAGTTATAGTTGAAACCAGGACAATTTAATTGACCTACATTTTTGTTTTGTTTTGTTTTGGGGGCCACATCCAACGGCACCCAGGGGTTACTCCTAGCTATGAGCTCAGAAATTGCCAAAAACAAAAAGAAAAAGAAATCTCTCTCACTGCACCCATCATTCTCTGTGGTGGGCTGTTCAAGTCGTGAGCTGAACCTTCCAGTCCTCCTCTTTTTTGTCTCTGAGAATCATTGCACAAATGTCTTTTATTTTTCTGAAAAGCCATAGATGAGTGAGACCATTACACTAAAAACCATCATAACAAAATGTGACTGAATGAGGGAAGTAGAAAGTCGTTTAGAGCACAGGCTGGTGTGGGGTGGGGAGGAGGGACACTTGGGACATTGGTGATGGGAATGTTGCACTGGTGAAGGTTTGTTGTTTTTTGTTTTTTAATAAAAATAAAGAAAAAAAAAGAAAAAGAAATCACTCTTGGCTTGAAGGACCATATGGGATGCCGAAAGACTGAATCAGCATCTGTCGTCTGCCAGTGCAAGGCAAATGCCCTCCCACTGTGTTACCACTCAGACCTATTTTTTTTTTATTTAATAAAAATTTTGTTTTGATTTCGGGAATTAAATCTTACTTTCTCATATTTTTTTGAAAATTTTTTGATCTCAGAATAATCAGGTTTTTGGCATTCATTCCTATGCCTATTCCACCATTCCTGTTTTTCTTCTAGTTATCTTTCTTTTAGAGATTGATCTCTATTTGCCCCCTGAGTTTGGTAGCATTCCCTTATTGATAAAGTTTTAAACTTCATCATTAGTTACTTTTCTCTGAGGTGGAGATAGAGAATAAAAGACTTACTAATGAACTTGAAGACAGAACTTCTGTATGGCATTCCAACAGTACAAAATGAAATGAGTGAAATGTAGTCATTGCTGCTATCAGTGATGAAAAGCAATAATTTCATCATTACTCAACAATAAACTTTAATATGCTTGCTTACTTATGTTAGGATAAGAATAGATTCATTTACCAATGTTGAGCTCTTAATGAGTGCTTGAAAAACTTCATAAATTAGGAACTAATTACTAAAGAAGTAAGCAATCCACAAATGTAGGTGATTCTCTTTTCAGGAATTGTTCTCATTTTAAGAGTCAAAACATTTTGCTATTACACTTGGTGACCTCAAAATAGAAATGAAGATAAACTAAGGTGTCCTCTTTAACTTCAGGTAAGCAGAAAGACAAAAGAAATAATAAATTATCTTTTTTCCATTAGCCAGTTAAAAAGAGAAGAAGTGCATAAAGTAAAAAAAAATTAAGTGTCAGGCCGGCGCAGTGGAGCTAGAGGTAAGGTGTCTGCCTTGCCAGCGCTAGCCTAGGACAGACCGCGGTTCGATCCCCGCGTCCTATATGGTCTCCCAAGCCAGGAGCGACTTCTGAGCACATAGCCAGGAGTAACCCCTGAGCGTCACTGGGTGTGGCCCAAAAAAACAAACAAAAAATCAATAAAAAATTTAAGTGTCGAGGGAAGATATAGAAGTGAATTTCTGTGTGAGACACCCTAAATAATGTCAAAAGACTGAAGAAGCTCCACTTTATAAGCAGGTAGACAATGGTCTAAGAATGTTTAATAATGTGACCATTCTAAAAGCAAGATAATTTGTTTCGGTAGAATAGAGATTATGGTGAGAACTTTGGCCTCTAGATGAATATAGTAAAATATCTTCTTGAGTAGCTGTCTCTTTTTTTTTTATCATTTATCACACTGTGTATTATCTCTGTATGAGAAAATCTTTTATCATCAAAATAAACTTAAAATGCAGCATTTTATATTATTTTTACATTTGTGAGGAATTTGTTATATCTTGATGTAAAATTTTCTGTTGTCATATTCTAAAACCAAACAGTTTATAGTTCTAAGTTTATATTTGTTCTTGTCCAGAATAATATTCATCATTTAAAAAACTTAAAAACATGTTTATTTATTTTAATATGATAGTATGTATGAGTTCGTTATAACTTGTTTCTTCTCCAAGATATTATGAAGAAGCAGATACAGATCTCAAGAGGTTTCCTCAAACTATTTTTGGAATGCAAGAAGAAAATGTTTAGCTAGTTCTCTTGTGAGTCTGGCACAAATAGGTTTGGTAGTAACTGCACCTTAAAATTCCAGCTTCAAGATTTAGTATGATGGGGCATTACAGAACAAGAATATGTTACACTAAGAACCACAAAATATTTTAGAGGGAGAAGTTTAATGGCACCACATTTTTAAGTTGCATAATTTTACCTTCTCTTGCATCATTATTGGCCTGTTGCACTTGTATTTTGTAAAACTTCAAAATATTATTGAAGAGCCAGAGAGATGCTGATAGACTTAAAGAAAGACATAAATAGCAATGTAATAAAAGTGGGTGACTTCAACAAGTCACTGACTCATCTTGATAGATCAACGAAGTTAAAACTTTACAAGGATATGCTGGCTGTGAAGGAAGAAATGGAAGAGAGTGTAGTACATCTCTCTCTCTCTCTCTCTCTCTCTCTCTATATATATATATATATATATATATATATATATATATATATATAATTATTCATCCCCAGGAAGCTGGATACATCATACTTTTCTCGAATGCACCTGGGACATTCTCCAATATAGATACATTATGGGCCATAAAACATAAAATCAAGAGGATATAAATTCTTTTTTTTTTTTTTTTTTTTTTTTTTTGGTTTTTGGGCCACACCCGGTAACGCTCAGGGGTTACTCCTGGCTATGCGCTCAGAAGTTGCTCCTGGCTTGGGGGACCATATGGGACACCGGGGGATCGAACCGCGGTCCGTCCAAGGCTAGCGCAGGCAAGGCAGGCACCTTACCTCTTGCGCCACCGCCTGGCCCCTGAGGATATAAATTCTAATAACTTTATACTCGACCATGATGCACTCAAAATATAAATAAATTGCATTCAAAAATAAAAAGGGATGCCAAAGAAATAGCACAGTGGTAGGTGTTTACCTTGCACACAGCCGCTGATCCCGGATAAATGGTGGTTCTAATCCCATCATCCCATATGGTCCCCTGTGCCTGCCAGGAGCGATTTCTGAGCCAGAGCCAGGAGTAACTGTCATATCACATACACAAATCTCCATAGGGGACAAAACAGAAGGCAAGCTAACATGTCACCATTTTAGTTCAGATGGATTATTTCATTCATCCCAAGAAATATTTAACTAGAAGGCCTTCTGTGAAACATTTTACCCCTGTGTGAATCACTGGAAATATTTCTGAGATTCATGTTATGGTACTGACATTATATTCCCTTCATATTATTTGCCCTTAAAATAAATTCTCCCTTCTGCTGAGATTCACAAGCAAAATATAGGCTTAATTAAAACCCATTACCTGGATAATTTTTAGCATCAAATCAAAAACAATATTTTCTCTCCTCTCTCCCTTCTCCCCTCTCTCTCTCCCCTCTCTCTCTCTTTTCTCTCTGTCTCTGCTCTCTCTCTTCTCTGTCTCTGCTCTCTCTCTTCTCTCTCTCTGCTCTCTCTCTCTCTCTCTCTCTCTCTCTCTCTCTCTCTCTCTCTCTCTCTCTCTCTCTCTCTCTCCCTCCCTCCCTCCCTCCCTCCCTCCCTCCCTCCCTTGTAGCAATGTCTTCTGAGACACAAGGGCTTCATCAGAACACAGTTTTGGGCTATTGACTTTTCCCAGAAATTGAGAACTACACTTTTGTGGATTTAGCTCTTTCTTTCACTTGACCTCTAAAATAATAGAGCCCATCCCAGTGAAGATAAGAATTCCTAGATTTTTTTTACTTCTCACTAATCCCTTATTTTGCATCTGAGGCTAGCCTCAGAAACTGCTTTGAGTTGTAAAACAGCCTTCTTCTTTGTAACTCAGAACTCTTACTGTTTACATCAATAGCTTGATGTATTGTTTTATTGTTAAGCTCTGCTTTGTAATTGTAAACATTCTTCTCAAACCTGTGACTAGCAGTCACTCCTTATAAAACTCATAGTTGGAAAATTAAAGTTAGAATGATGTTCTCCCCACATATTTGTGTGTGCTCTCATATTTTCATCATATATCCACTCTCCTCAAGAGGACCCAAAAAAGTCCTCTAATGCATCCGAACCGAAGAGCTAGTCCCTGAGAAGTAACCCTTGAGCACCACCAGGTGTGACCCAAATGCCACCCCCTCCCCCCCCAAAAAAGAAAGAAAGATGAAATGAATTATAAACAGAACTGGAGAAATAGCTGCACACCAGAAAATTAAATAGCTCACTACTGAACAACCAGAGATGAAATCAAGGAGGAAATCAAAAGATTCATGGAAGCATATAAGAATGAAAGAAAAATTATAAAAATTTGTGGAACATAGCAAAAGCAGCATTAAGAAGATAATTTTTAGCTTTGCAAGCATTCATCAGGAAGGAACAGCCTACATAAGTTACTTAATGACACAGCTTATGGAATTGTAAAAGTACCAACTAAAGTACCAAAAATAGACAGGTAGACAGAAATAATAAAACTTAGAGAAAAATTAATGAACTGGAAACCTAAAAATCCAATCCAAAAGATCACTGAAAGCAATAAAAATAGCTTCTTTGAAAAAAAATAAACAAAATCACTAAACCATAAGCAAGACTCTAAAAGAAAGAGAAAAACTTAATAAACTGAATTTGGGGGGGGGGTGTTTCTACAAATTCTACATAGACTCATAGGTTAAACACAGATTACTTTGAGAACCTTTTTGCTACAATAGGTTAAACACAGATTACTTTGAGAACCTTTTTGCTACAAAACAGGAGAACCTGGAAGAAATAAATAAATTCTTGGATTCCTCTAATCTATCAAGGTTGAACAAAGTTATCTGAACAGACCTATTAATTAATAATTAAAATGGTAATCAACAGGCCCGGAGAGATAGCACAGCGATGTTTGCCTTGCAAGCAGCAGATCCAGGACCTAAGGTGGTTGGTTCGAATCCCGGTGTCCCATATGTTCCCCCGTGCCTGCCAGGAGCTATTTCTGAGCAGACAGCCAGGAGTAACCCCTGAGCATTGCCGGGTGTGGCCCAAAAATCAAGAAAAAAAAATAAGAAAAAAAATAATTAAAATGGTAATCAAAAGGATTCCCCAAAACAAAGCACAGGCCTATATGATTTATATCCATTCATTAATTCAAACACTTAAGGAGAAACTACTTCCGATACTTTTCTGGCTCTTCCAGGAAATTAAAGCAAAAGACACATTCCTAAAGAGTTTTTATTAAGCTAGCATCACACTGCTACAAAAAGCAGACAAAACACCACAAAAAAGGATCACTACATACTAATATCCCTGATGAACACAGATGCAAAAGTCTCAACAATATACAAGCAAATAGTATCCAAAAGCTTATCAAAATAGTCATACACCATTAACATATAGGATTTATTCCAGAGATGCAAAGATAATTTTACAGATTGATTTAACAATCAATATATCATACAAATAAAAAAAACTCTCAACACAGTGGGAATTGAAAAAACTTTTGTTAATATAGTCAAGGCCATTTATCACAAGACTCTGGCAAACATACTCAATGGGGAAAAACTAAAAGCCTTTCCTCTAAAATTTGGAATGAGAAAAGTTTGCTTCCTTCACCAATTGTATTCAATGTAGTATTGGATGTACTTGCCTTAGCAATTAGGCAGGGAAAATATTTTAAGGGCATCCAGATAGGAAAGAAAGAAGTCAAACTCTCAGTGTTTGCAGATGATATGATTCTAGATCTAGAAAATCCTAAAATCTCAACTAAAAAGCTTTTAAAAACAATAGATTTGTATAGAAAAATGGCAAGCTACCAAATTAACATGCAAAATTCCATGGCTTTTTTTTTTTTTTTTTTGGTTTTTGGGCCACACCTGGTGACGCTCAGGGGTTACTCCTGGCTATGCGCTCAGAAATTGCTCCTGGCTTGGAGGACCATATGGGATGCTGGGGGATCGAACCATAGTCTGTCCTAGGCTAGCACAGGCAAGGCAGGCACCTTACCTTTAGCGCCACTGTGCCACCATGGCTTTTTTATATACAAATAGAGAGATTTAAATAATCCTATTCACAATTGAGTCTCTGAAAATAAAGTACTTTAGAGCTAATTTATGGAGATGATAGACCTATAAAAACTACAACACATTGCTTTAAAAAATAAAAGAGGACACAAGGAAATGGAGATATATAGAGGCTCATGGATTGGTAGCATTAATATAATTAAAATGGCAATATTTCCCACAATGTTGAACATTTTTAGTGTAATCCCTATAAGGATACCATTGAAATTTTTCAAAGAAGTGGATTAAACTCTCCTGAAATTCATTTGGAGCACTAAATGTTCATGATTAGCTAAAGAAAAGAAGATGGGAGGCATCAACTTCCCCAACCTTATGATGTACTGTAAAGTAATTGTCATTAAAACAGCATTTTATTGGAACAAAGATCCTCAGATCAGTGGAATAGACTTGAATATTCTAAGACTGATCCACAGATATGTAATCAGTTGATATTTTATATAGGGTCCATAATACAAAATGGAGCAAGGAAAATCTCTTCAACCATTGGTGTTGGGAAAATTGGTCAAATACATGCAAAAATGTATCTCTCTTTCACACTATGCACAGATTTCAAATAAATATGGTTTACAGGTCTTGATATCAGAGATGAAAGCATAAGGTTCATAGAGAAAAACATAGAATGATCCATGACATTGAAGCTAAAGGCATTTTTAAAGTTTAAACACCAGGGACCAGAGCATCTGCCTTGCTCATGCTAGCCTAGGATGAACCGAGATTCAATCACCTTGTGTTCCATATGGTCCCCAAAGCCAGGAGTGATTTCTTAGCCCATAGCCACGAGTAAACCCTGAGCATCACTGGATGTGGCCCAAAAAACAAACAACAAAAAAAAGTGTAAGCACCACTGTGAAAGCAAGCAGAAGATAAACAAATAGGACTAAATTAGACTGAAAAGCTTCTGCACTTCATGGGAAACATTGACTAATAGATTAATATATAAGCACTCCCCATGGAATGGGAGAAACTATTCACCATCAGTCAAGGGATAAAAATCTAATATATACAGGGCATTGATAGCAAGAAGGAAAAAAATCTAACCATATACAAAAATGGGGAGAAAAATAAAGACATTTCCTCAAAGAAGAAAAACGGATGGCCAAATGACACAAGAAAAATCATATAAATTACTAAATCATCTAGGAGATATAAATCAAAGCAACAATCGCATATCATCTCATGCCACAGAGGTTGACACACATGACAAAGAACAAGAACAACCAGTGCTGGCAAGGATTAAGGAGAAAGTGACTCTCATTCACTGCTAATGGGAATGTTGACTGAGCCAGACTTTTTGGAATACAATATGGATATTTATCAAAAACTAGAAATTAAAGAATTTGAGTAAGTTGATGTTGGGGCCATGGTAGGGTCTTCCCTGGTAGAGGATTGCTTCCAGGTAATGTAATAGATAACCGTGGTTGTTTTATAGATGGAATCCCTAGTTCAAGGGTGAACGGACAATGCAGTATACTGAGGCCTAAGACAAGCCATTATGACAATGTTCAGGGTGTAAGATCCCACAGCGTTACAAGATTTGTGTGTTCCTATCTCTATTAGATAAGAACTTGTTTGTATGTATAGTATCTTCTCATTTTAATGTACCCATGCAAAAGAGAAACAATTTCACATGGTGCATATGGTGCATATGGGGACCGCTGGAACAAGTTCAACAATCCCCATGACTTGGTTCTAACATAAGCTCTAAACTGAGGGACTCTTTCACCAGAATTTCTTGTTGCATAGATCACAGACAAAGCAGTAGGGAAAATAGTCACTCTATCAGAGAATATTTAGTAAGAGTTTTAGCTGTTAAGGAAATACATATAAGATATTCAAAATATATATACGTGTTCCTTTTATGTCTTTTGAAATAGTTGGGGGGTGTTAAATCCGATGAACCACCTTGGTCTGTAATTTAGCCTGTGAGGTCTGGTAACCAGCTGACAACAGTGCCATATCAGGAAAGATTCCTGAGCTGTGCCTTCTTAGAAATTGAGTCTCTTAGCAAGCAAAAGTCCACAATGAAGAAAGAAGGAGGAACTGAGGCCTCTGAGAGTAGGTCAATAGCAACAGTATATTGGGATCTTCTCATACATGATTTTTACAATTAGCAAATACTAATAAGACAATAGATGGCCTTCAATAATGTTTTTTGTATGGAGAAGTTGAGGAGCTAATTCATGCAGTGCACCCTGCTATGGCAATACCCTATCAGCTCTGTGGGACTGATTTGATAGAAATGAGAGAAGGTACTGGTCCCTCATGGTCTCCTCAACATGTAGCTCAGAGGTTTCAAAAGGATAAACATTAACTCTAAACATTTTAGGTAGCTGCCATTTACCTAAGATTTTCAATTTAACAAAAGAATAAAGCATTTTTTCTTTATTTCTTTTACTCTTTCTTTCTTTCTTTTCTTTTCTCTTCTTTCTTTCTTTTCTTTCTTTTCTCTTTCTTTCTTTTTTTCTTTCTTTTTCTTTCTTTCTTCTTTCTTTCTTTCTCTCTTTCTTTCTTCTCTTTCTTTCTTTCTTTCTTTCTTTCTTTTCTTATCTTTCTTTCTTTCTTTCTTCTTTCTTTTCTTTCTTTCTCTCTCTTCTTTCTCTCTCTCTTTCTTTCTTTCTTTCTTTCAACTTTCTTTTTCTATTTTTCTCCTTTTTATTAATATCTTTATTTAAAAACCTTGATTACAAATATGATTGTAGTTAGGTTTCAGTCATGTAACAAACACCCTTTTCACCAGTGCAACATTCCCATCACAAAGCTCCCTCCTCCCCACACTACCCTTGCCTGTACTCTAGACAGGCTTTTTACTTCCCTCGTCCATTCACATTGTTACAATGGTTCTCAATGTAGTTACTTATATAACTGCACTCATCACTCTGTGGTGAGCTTTATGTTGTGAGCTAGACCAGCCACCCCTCCTCTCTTTTGTCTCTGAGAATCATCGCAAAAGTGTCTTTTTCATTTTTGTTAAAACACATAGATGAGTGAGACTATTCTGCATTTATCTCTCTCCATCGGGCTTATTTAAATCAGCATTATAATTCTATGTATATACATCCATGTATAGGAAAATTTCATAACTTCCGCTCTCCTAATGGCTGCATAATATTCCATACCACTATTTCTTTAGCCATTCATCTGTTGAAGGGCATCTTGGTTATTTGAACAGTCTATTATAAATAGCACTGCAATGAATATAGGTGTGAGGAAGGGAGTTTTTAATTGTATGTTTGTGTTCCCAGGGTATATCCCTTGAGTAGTATAGCTGGATCATAAGGCAGCTCAATTTCCATTTTTGGAGGAATCTCCATATTGCTTTCATAAAGGTTGAACTAGATGGCATTTCCCCCACCAGTGAATAAGTGTTTCTTTCATCTCCACAGCCTGCCAGCACTACTTGTTCTCATTCTTTGTGATGTGTGCAAATCTTTGTGGCATGAGATGGTACCTCATAGTTGTTTTAATTTGCATCTCCCTGATAATTAGTGATGTGGAACATTTTTTCATGTGCTTTTTGGCCATTTGTATTTTTTTGACAACATTTTTGTTTATTTCTTCTCCCCATTTTTTAATGGGATTAGATATTTTTTACTTGTAAAGTTCCATCAGTGTCTTGTATATTTTGTATATTAGCCCCTTATCTGATGGGTACTGGGTGAATAGTTTCTCTCCACATAGTCAGTGGTGGCTTTTGAATCCTGGGCACTATTTCCTTGAGGTGCAGAAGCTTCTCAGCTTAATATATTCCGTCTGTTTTATCTCTGTTTCCACTTGTTTGGGGTGTGATGTTTCCTCCTTAAAGATGCCTTTAGTCTCAATGTCATGGAGTGTTTTACCTACATGTTGTTCTATATATCTTATGGATTCAGGTCTGATATCAAGGCCTTTAATCCATTTGGATTTTACTTTTATACATGGTATTATCTGGGGATCTAAGTTTGTAATTTTGCAAGTGGCTAACCTGTTGTGCCAACACCACCTGTTGAAGAGGCTTTTCTTGCTCCATTTAGGATTTCTTGCCCCTTTATCAAAAATTAGGTGATTTATGTCTGTGGAACATTCTCTGAGTCCTCAAGCCTATTCCACTGATCTGAGGGTCTGTCTTTATTCCAATACCATGTATTTTGATAACTATTGCTTTGTAATACAGTTTAAAATTGGGGGAAATAATGCTTCCCATATTCCTTTTCCCAAGGATTGCTTTAGCTATTTGAGGGTGTTTATTGTTCCAAATAAATTTCAAAAGTGTTTGATCCACTTCTTTGAAGAATGTCATGTGTATCTTTAGAGAGATCACATTAAATCTGTATCATGCCATTTTAATGATGTTAATTCTACCAATCCATGGGCATGGTATGTGTTTCCATTTCCTAGTGTCCATTCTTGGAGTAGGGTTTTATAGTTTTCTTTGTATAAGTCTTTCACGTCTTTAGTCAAGTTGACTCCAAGATATTTGAGTTTGTGTGACACTAATGTGAATGGGGTTGTTTTCTCAATGTCCATTGCTTCCCTATCATTATTGGTGTATAAAAAGGCCATTGATTTTGTGTGTTAATTTTGTAGCTTGCCACCTTGCTATATGAATCTATTGTTTCTAGAAGCTTTTTGTAGAGTCTTTAGGGTTTTCTAAGTATAGTATCATGTCATCTACAATTAGTGAGAGCTTGACTTCTTCCTTTCCTATCTGGATTCCCTTGATATCTTTTTCTTGCCTAATTGCTATAGCAAGTACTTCCATTACTATGTTGAATAGGAATGGTGAGAGAGGGCAGCCTTGTCTTGTACCAGAAAAGAGAGAAAGCTTTTAGTTTTTCTCCATTGAGGATAATATTTGCCATTGGCTTGTGGTATATGGCCTTATATAACTATATATGGCCTTATATAACTATATTGAGAAAGGTCCTTTCATTCTCATCTTGCTGAGAGTTTTTATCAAGAATGGGTGTTGGACCTTATCAAATTCTTTCTCTGTATCTATTAATATGATCATGTGATTTTTATTTTTCTTGTTGTTGATGTGGTGTATTATGTTCATAGATTTACGGATGTTGAACCATCCTTGCATTGCTGGGATGAAACCTACTTGATCCTAGTGAATAATCTTCTTTTTTTTTTTTTTTTTTTTTTTTGGTTTTTGGGCCACACCCGGTGACGCTCAGGGGTTACTCCTGGCTATGCGCTCAGAAGTTGCTCCTGGCTTGGGGGACCATATGGGACACCGGGGGATCGAACCGCGGTCCATCCAAGGATAGCGCAGGCAAGGCAGGCACCTTACCTTTAGCGCCACCGCCCGGCCCGAATAATCTTCTTGATGAGTCATTGGATCATATTTGCCAGGATTTTGTTGAGGATCTTTTTTTTTTTTTTTTTTTTTTTTTTGGTTTTTGGGCCACACCCGGCTTTGCTCAGGGGTTATCCTGGCTGTCTGCTCAGAAATAGCTCCTGGCAGGCACAGGGGACCATATGGGACACCGGGATTCGAACCAACCACCTTTGGTCCTGGATCGGCTGCTTGCAAGGCAAACGCTGCTGTGCTATGTCTCCAGGCCCAGGATTTTGTTGAGGATCTTTGCATCTGTGTTCATCAGGGATATTGGTCATAATTTTCTTCTTTTGGCAGCATCTCAGTTTTGTTTTGATATCTAGGTGGTGTTGGCTTCATAAATGCTATTTGGAAGTGTTTCTGTTTTTTTAATTTCATGAAAGAGCCTGGCCAGGATTGCAAGTAGTTCCTCTTGAAAAGTTTGAAAGAATATATTAGTGAATCCATCTGGGTCTGGGCTTTTGTTTTTGGGCAGATCTTTGATTACCATTTTAATTTCCTCAATAGTGATGGGGGTGTTTATATATGCTACATCCTCCTTATTTAACTGTGGAAAGTTATAAGAGTCCATGAATTTATCCATTTCTTCCAGG
The DNA here is from genome assembly GCF_024139225.1 of Suncus etruscus. Taxonomy (NCBI): domain Eukaryota; kingdom Metazoa; phylum Chordata; class Mammalia; order Eulipotyphla; family Soricidae; genus Suncus; species Suncus etruscus. The sequence continues at coordinate 97,578,247 of NC_064851.1, read as the reverse complement.
TTCTAATGTTTAGTGGCATAGAGTTTTTCAAAGTAGTCTCTGAGAAATGAATTTAAGTCTCTGCAAAATCTGTAGTGATCGCCACCTTTTCATTTCTAATACTGGTTATCAATTTTCTCTCTTTCTTTGTGTGTTTTGCCAATGGTCTATCAATGTTGTTTATTTTTTCAAAGAACCAATTTCTGCTTTTGTTGATCTTTCGGATAATTTTTTTGGGCTTCCACTTCTTTGATTTCCGCTCTAAGCTTCGTTATTTTCTTCTATCTACCTATTTTTGATTCCTTTTGTTTATCATTTTTCTAATTTTATAAGCTGTGTCATTAAGCTTTTCAGAGATGCCCCTTCTTCCTTCCTGATGTGTAATTGCAAAGCTATTAATTTTTCTTTCAGAACCACTTTTGCATTGTCCCATATATTCTGATAGTTCGTGTCTGCATTGTCATTCCTTTCCAGGAAAGTTTTGATTTCCTCTTTGATTTTATCTCTGACCCACTGGTTGTTCAGTAGAAGACTGTTTAATTTCCAGTTGTTAAAGTTTTTATTCTATGTCCCTTTGTAGTTCACATTTAATTTCAGAGCCTTGTGGTTAGTGAAGGTAGCCTGCAAAATTTCTATCCTCTTGAATTTATGGGGGTATGTTTTATGTGACAGCAGGTTTTCTATCCTAGAGAATGACCCATGTTTATTGTAGAATAATGTATATCCAGGTTTCTGGGGATGGAGTGTATCTACTAGGCCTCTTTCTTCCATTTCTCTTTCAGGGGTAGTATATCTTTGTTGGGTTTCTGTCTGGTTGACCTATTAAGTGTTGACAGGGCTGTGTTGAGGTCTCCCACATTACTTGTTAATATTGAAGTCCTCCTTCAAATTTGACAAATTGTATTAAATAATTGGCTGGTCTCTCATTGGGTGTGTATATATTTAGTAGTGTGATTTCTTCCTGTTGCACATATCCCTTGATTAGTACGAAGTGTCCTTCTTTGCCCCGCACAAATTTTCTGAGTCTAAAGTTTTTTGTCTGATATTAATATGGCCACCCCAGCTTTTTTAAGGGTATTGTTAGCTTGGACAATTTTCTTCCAGCCTTTAATTTTGAATCTATGTTTTTTCTGACTTTTCAGTTGTGTTTCTTGTAGGCAGCAGAAAATAGGATTCATTTTTTTGATCCATTTCGCCACTCTGTCTCTTACTTGGTGCATTTAGTTCATTGACATTGAGGGAGATGATTGTCATGGGATTTAATGTCATCTTTATGTATGTTTGGTTTGTCTGTTGGTCTGTCTTGACTTAAAGTAGACCTTTCAGTTTTTCCTTTAAGTCTGGTTTGCATCTGTAAAGTTTCTGAGCTGTTGCTTATCTGTGAAGCTATGTATCCTTCCTTCAAACCTGAATGTGAGTCGGGCTGGGTGCAGTATTCTAGGTGAAGCATCCATTTCATTCAGTCTTGTCACAATATGCCACTACATTCTTCTAGCCTTGAGAGTTTTTTTGACATGTCTGCTGTAAAATCTTAAGGATGCTACTTTGAATGTAATTTCCCTTTTTGATCTTGGTGCTTTCATTATTCTATCTCTATCTGTGGGATTCGTCATTGTGACTAGGATGTGTCTTGGGGTGTTTTTCTTTGGGTCTGTTTTTGCTGGTACTCTTTGGGCATGACTGCATGCAATCTTTAACTCTGGGATTTTTTTCTCTGTAAAATCTGTTTGATTTTGGATTATTCCTGGAGATCTTTTTCCTGGGTCTCTAGGACTCTAATGGTTGTTATGTTGTTCTGTTGTTTTTATCAAAGACTTATATTTTTATCTGTTCACATTCTTTGAGTACTTTTTCCATTGTCTTATCATTTGCCTTAAGGTTCTTTTCCAATCTCTTCTGCTGGATGGAGTTGTTCTGCATTTCATCTTCCAGTTCACTGATTCTGTTCTCGGCTGCTTTTACCCTGTTGGAGAGGCTTTCCATTGAAAGCCATGAAAGTTCAGCTACCATGTTTTTCAGATCTGTTATTAAGTGTTTGGAGTTTTCTGATCTCTCTCTCTAGTTCTGTTCAGCTACAGATAAGTTTCTTTTTGATTTCCACGAGGATCCTCCATATTTCTATTCTATACTCCTTTTCTAAGAGATTAATTAGATGTTTGCTATTTTTTTTGGGTCATCACAGCTATCATCTTTATTCTCTATGCATAATGTTTACCTGCAAGGTTTCCCCATTGTCATGCTTGTAGTGTAATTTTTTTTCTGCATGTTATAATGGGATTCATTAGTTAGAAAGTGTGTGAGGCCATGAAGTGAAGTGTAGTGGCCTTGCTCTTCTGGAGCCTCAAGGAGACAGTTTTTGCTGGGCCCTTCCTGGCCCTCTCAGGAGAGCTTCAGGAGACAGAAGAGAGTAAAAACAGGAAAAGCTGACTGGTCCCCTCAGTCTCTCCCAGTGCCAATCTCACAGCAGGACTTTCTTTCCTTTTCTTTCTTTCTTTCTTTCTTTCTTTCTTTCTTCTTTTTCTTTCTTTCTTTCTATTCTTTCTTTCTTTCTTTCTTTCTTTCTTTCTTTCTTTCTTTCTTTCTTTCTTTCTTTCTTTCTTTCTTTCTTTCTTTCTTTCTTTCTTTCTTTCTTTCTTTCTTTCTTCTTTCTTTATTTCCTTCTTTCTTTCCTTTCTTTCTTTCTTTCTTTCTTTCTTTCTTTCTTTTCTTTCTTTCTTTCTTTCTTTCTTTCTTTCTTTCTTTCTTCTTTCTTTCTTTCTTTCTTTCTTTCTTCTTTTTCTTTCTCTCTTATTTTTCTTTCTTTCCTTTCTCTTTCTTCCTTTCTTTCTCACTCTCACTTTTCTTTATTCTTTCTCTCTTTCAATTTATTTTGGAGGTGGAAGTTTGTGTTATAACCAAGGCACTCCTGACTGTATTCAGGTATCACTCTGGATGACTAAGAGATGCCAGTATCAAATTCAAATTGACCACATGAAAGACAAGTGCCCTACCTATTTTATTGTTGCTCTGGTTCCATAAAGTTTCTTTATGTATATGTATTTATTAAAATACATATACATAAATACATATACATAGTATTTTAATAAATACACATTCTCATACCATGCTGCAGAAAGATTTTGGTGGCACTGTTATTTGTTGTTGGATATTATGTACAAGGTACTAGAGGAGGGAACAATCATATATCCATTATTAGCAGAATCCTCTCATACTAGAGAATGCATCTGCTTATGTTTGCATGGTAACTCTTAAAATTCATATATCAGACAAGGAGATATCTTACTGCCTTCCATGATGTTTGAAATCTTCATTTCATAATTTCCAACCACAGTACAAGGAGTAACCCAGAGCACCACAAGGTGTGGCCCTAAACTCTACCGTTTTCTCCTCCACACATACATGTGAGCACGTGCGTGCACACACAAACACACACACAACAGACCTTTTGCAATTTTTTACTTCAGTCTTTTTTTCTGAAAAGATTTGAGATGAGAGAGATTGGATTCAGAGAAAAACTAGATGAGAAAAGGCAGGAGGCAGAGTGTGTGGTAGAAAGGACAAAGAAAATGATTATAGCAACAGCTGCTTTGCTTATCTGAAGGCTTTAACTTGACTCTTGTTCACATCCCAGGTGACCAGCTAATAAATAATTTAAGCTTTAGTAAAATAAGGGCAATTCATAATGTGAAAACTTTAGTCTGGCACTTGTATCAGCACTAGAAACAAGGTTTCTAAAAGTTCCTTAGGGGAATAAAATTACTAGGCCATACAGCTTAATAATAACTTCTTTCCATTGAACCATGGTACCCAACCCCCACCCTCAATTTCCAGTTCAACATCAACATGAAAATCTTGAAGCAAACTTATAAAACTCTCCATTTCACTATTAGATTCTCTATAATGCTTTTTTAAAGAACCCTAAAACATATCAGTTTTCCTTTTTACATGGAAATATTTTACAATTGAGACATTAATATTTGTTTTCAGTAGAATTATCACCACCACAAATCTATAGCATTCAAAAGATACAATTTAAGCAAGAGTAATTCCATTTTAAACAGGAATATCTATTGTATACTTCAAAATTTATGCTTTTCTTGGAAAAGAACCTCTTGAAGTGGAAATGTTTCACAAAAAGGGCAGATTTTTAGTATTTTTCATTCCCATTGAATTAGAGCAGAAATTTAATTTGCTAAATGGAAAGCTACTGTCATATAACATATTGCATAAAATGAACATACACATGGAGATTAATCAAAAAAAGCACAACATCAGCTTCATAGCAATGTCATGCTTAAAATGAACTTACATTTTTATTCTGCCTTGAGGATACACAGATTGTTTCATTTTAATGGCTTCCAGCCATCTCTATTATATAGCATAAAGACTCAAAAGGAGAGCAGATTTTAAGACTCAGAACAACTTTAAAAGAAAAGAATTTAAAAGTGCTGAATAAGCAAATGTTATTGCGTTAGTTTGTCTATTTTATATTTGTGTTTAAGACATTGTGGAACAAATATTTAACTATTGAAGTGATTGTCTGTACATTATCTAAAACTTGGATGAATACTGGACAGTTCTAGGCAAAGATCTCATGAAAGAGGTTTTTGGTAGGATTTCTAAGATATATTAATCTAGTATTAGAAGGAAGTAATTTTAATTAATCATTAAAAACTCAAAATTTGTACGCCTAGAAGACATGCAGATACTCAAGGTTAACCATGTTTTTATCACATAGGTACAGTGTGACTTTCATTAATTCAATTAATTTTCTATCCTTTGGTTTCTGCATTAAATAAATGAAGAATATAATGATATATAATATAATCATAATTACAGTATCTTACATGGACCATTCTTAATGTCAAATAAAATAATAAATGCAAAGCATGTAATAGCTACCAATAAGAGGGGGGAGTTATATTCACTAAGTTATGGAGAGATTTATATGTATTTGCACAGTATATTTTATGGGTACTAATTAAAAAGCAAGAAGGCGGACATACTAATTTAGAGTTTTTGAACACCTAGATTCAAAACTAAACATTGACAATTACTATTTCTGCTCTGAATGTCAGTCTGCTAAGTGAATTTAAATCCTCCACATTTATTTACCTATTGTAAATGTAATAATAATTATATTTCAGATCAGCTGAAGAAGAAATGACATTATATAACTTAAGATATTGTATATCATTACTGACATTACCTTTCAACATTATTTCTTGCTGCTCAAAGACTATTATGATGTCTACCTATCATGGGCCTCAACACCTTATATTTTGGTCTTATTACTGCCTTTCTTTGTTGACAATACCTCTCCATGATAGGGAACAGACCTTAGGTATCAGGAGAATATGCTGACCTGCACTAGCAAAAAGATTGAGCCTTTTTCACCTCCCCAAGAGCACCAGTAAGTATGGCTTATGGATCCTTGGGAGAGGAAGGAAAACACCATATTTCAGAGCCAGAACATTGAAACTTTTGATCAGTCTGCCCAAGAATCATCTGGAGTGGACCCTGGGCTCCTTGACCACTGCTTAGAAGGCACTGGCCCAAAGTAAATAAAAATCATATAAAATATCTCTCCATAAAAACAATTTCTCTGGAAACTGTAGTTATCCTACTGAAAACTTTGTTTTGCTTAATCCTGACAGAATGCTTTTTACATGACATTTCTAAATTCCCAAGGATAATTTAAGAAAACACAGTATGAACAAAATTAGTAAACAAAAGAACCAAAGGAACAGGCAGAGTAGAGTATATTTGCTCCTATAATAAATGCATAATTTAAGGTGCCCCAGCAGTTTGATGAAAAGTTTTGGTGGAAGAAAGAAAAAACTCATTCTACTAAGATTTTAATCCTATTTTAAGTGGAGAGATTTAAAGTAATTAGTATATAGGACCTTTCTTGCTTTGACATCTTCTTTAATGCTCAAATTCTAAGCAGTTGGTGAATATTTCTGGATTTAAAAAAAATTCTCTATTATCATATTGATCTATGTAGTTCAGCCAGAAGGCAGAGCTATTTGGGAGCTAAAAGTGTTGTGGTTACTGTTAAATATATTGTTTTAGTTTTGACTCAGAGAATTTGCTTCTCAAAAGAGCTTGAAAGGTTGCAGCTATCTTTTTACTATCTTCAAGGTAAGGAAACGCTCATTTAGATCCCAAAGAAAACTTACTTGGTTCTAGAAAGTTCTAAGTATAACTTAGTGAAGATAAAACAGGGGCTCTCAACTTTATATCTTTTGGAATTGAAATTTTTATTTTATATTGTCTATCATAAATTATTTAAAATCTTTCTGAGAAACATAAAATGGGCAAAGGGAGTTAGTTGATTACTTAAAAATGCAATTGCAGATGCGCAAGGTTTTAACACAACAAAGAGCTTCTATTTCTTCAGATTGTTATAGCAGAGTAGGATGTTGAATAGTTGTTACTTTTTATACCTCAAATTTTTAGTGACTCTAATTTGCAATACACATTTTAAAACAAAGTCTAAATGAAAACATAAAAGTATTTTCTGATTTTTAAGTATCTTCAAATGTAGAAGATTTGGGTTCATTTTTCTTTTGCTTTTTTCTTTCTTTCTTCTTAATTTTTTTCAATTGTTCTGGGCTTACTCCTTTCTCTGCACTCAGGAATTACTCTTGGTGTTGTAAGGAGACAATCAAAATGGAATTCAGAGGATCAAGCCCACATCAGCAGTGTGCAAAGGCAGATGACCTAACCACTGTTCTATTGCTCTAGTCTCTTTAGTTTATTTTTTAAACCTTAGTTTATTGTTTTAATTTAGTTTTCCAGCATAATTGAAAATCAGATGGCTAATGATTTAACCTTTAGAGAAAAGTATTGCAAATTCCCCTCCAAAACATTTATTTTTAACTTTTGGTTCATTTTATGTGAGGATTTGTGTCACATAGCCAGTGCTCAGGTGTCACTCCTGGCTGTGCTAGGGGAACTACACAGGGTGGTGGTAATCAAACCCACTGCGAATCTTAGGGAAGAGCCCTCCCTGCTGAACGATAGCTCCAGTATCCAAAGGTATATTCAATTTTTTTTCAGTTGTTTTATTTTGTTGTTTTGGCCATACTAGGCAGCACTCAGAGGATAGGCTCTTCAATCAGATCTTACTCTGGCAGGCCCGGGGGAAGACACTGGAGATAGAACCAAGTCAGCCGTGTACAAGAAAAGCAACCTACGCACTGTCTTGTGGATCAGGCACCAGGTTGTTTATTTTATGTTATTTACATTATTTTATTTTATTACTTTTTTACCACAGCAAATTCTGTTTTTTTAACTTTATTGAAACCATTGTGATTTACAAAGTTCCTCATAGTTGGGTTTCAGATAGACAATGAATCAGGCAAATCTCACTACATACGGGTGTTGACTCCCTCCACCAATGATCTCAGAGTGCATCTTATACCACCACAATTTGCCATCTAGCCTGCCAGTCTAACAGGTACATTTAAGTTTAGATTGCTAAAGTTTGGGTCACTTAATTTAATTTTTGTTGCCTTTGGCTTGAATATTTAGTTCTGAGCTTCTTTAAAACCACAAATGCACCTGAAACAACTTGGCCCCTTGCCTCCATACTTTCATATTTGTTTTTCTCCTCTTTCACTCAGTTTCTTTCCTTCTCTTTGCTATACTCTGCAACCAATTGCGTTTTGAGACAACTACCATTTAGACTGAAGTGTTTCTTTATGAAGACATTCTAAATGCCACATATAAGTAATATCATTCTATCTTAGTCTTCTTCTGACTTATTCCATTTAACATCATATCTTCCAGTTCCATTCATGTTGCTGCAAATTACATGACTGCATCATTTCTTACAATTATTGTAAGAAATTATATAAATGTACTACATCATAATGATCCACTCTTCTTGTTGTTAGACAACAACAAGAATGTATATTTTCATGTGCCTTTTGGCCATCTGTTGACCTTTCCTAGAGAAAGGTGTTTTGGAGTTAACCTTTGTATTTTGTATATCCTAGATAAACAGACCTTTATCTGATATGTAGAATGTAAATATTTTTCCCACTTACTTAGCTGTCTTCTAATTTAGCCAGTTTCCTTTGCCATACAGAAACTTTTTAGTTTGATGTAGACTCATTTATTCAGATTTGATTATATAGTCCTTGCCATTGGCATCCTATGGAGTGTTGTGCCTATATGTTCCTCAAAGAACTTGATGGATTTAGGTCTGATCTCAAGTCTTTAGTCCACTTTTAATGACTTTTTTTTTTTTTTGTGGTTTTTGGGTCACACCCGCAGTGCTCAGGGGTTATTCCTGGCTCCAGGCTCAGAAATTGCTCCTGGCAGGCACGGGGGACCATATGGGGCGCCGGGATTCGAACCGATGACCTCCTGCATGAAAGGCAAACGCCTTACCTCCATGCTATCTCTCCGACCCCTCACTTTTAATGACTTTTGTGCAAGGTTTGAGATATGGTTTGATCTTTAAATTATTACACATAGTTATCCAATTGTTCCAATATCATTCATTAAAGAGACGATCTTTATTCCATTTCAAGTTCTTGGCTCCTTTGTCAAAACTAACTGACCATATACCTGGGGTTTTCCACTGCATATTTTATTCTGATCCATTGTCTGAAAGTCTGTCTTTGTTACAAAACCAGGCTGTTTTGATGCTGCTCTGTTTTGTAGTAGAGCTTCAAGTTAGGTAATGAGATGTAGCCTAGTTTCCTGCTTTTCAATATGGACTTGGCTATCTTAGGTCTTTTATGGTTCCACAAAAACTTTATACTTTATTGTTTTAGTCTTTGAAGAATGTTGTCTGAATTTATTAGAGATTGAATTGAATTTATATAGTCATTTAATTAAGATGGTCATTTTGATAATATTGATTTTTACAATTCATGGGCAAGAAATGCTGTTCCATTTTTAAAATCTTCAAATTCTTAAGTATTTTGAAGGTTTTGTTGTACAGGTATTTCACCTCTCTTATTATGTTTATTTCTAGGTACTTCATAGTTTTGGACACTATTTTGAATGGGATAGTGCTGTATGAGATAAACTCTTTGATCTCTTTCTCCTCTGAGTCATTATTTGTTTAGAGGAATTAATTGCCTTTTGAATATTGACTTTGTAGATGGCCAATTTGCTGCATTGGTTTATTATTTATAGGAGCTGTTCTTGGTTTCTTTAGTATCTTCTTTGTATATCATCATGTCATCACTAATAGAGTTAGTTTAATTTCCTGTTTTTTTGATTTGTATTCCTTTTATTTCCTTCTCTTGCCTATTGCCAGAACTTCTATTTCTATATTGAGCAAAAGTGGAGACTGTGAGTTTCTTTCCCTAGTGCCTGACTTTATTTGAAATTCTTTCAGTTTTTGCCATTAAGAATAATGTTGGCTGTGGGCTCTTTATAGATAGCAGTTACAATTTAAGACATGTTCCTTCCACATGTAATTTGATGAAGGTTTCAATAATAAATGTGTGTTGGATTTTGTCAACTTCTTTCTCTGCATTGATTGATTGGATCATATAATTTTTTATACCTACTTTAACTGAGTGGTGTATGATGTTTATTGATCTTTATATATTGAACCATCCTTGCATTCCCAGGATGAAACCCACTCAGTAATACTGTATAATGTTTTTGATGTGTGGTTGAAATCAGTTTATTAAGATTTTGTAAAAGATGTTTGCATCAACATTCATCAGTGAGATTTGTCTGTAGTTTTCTTTCTTGGTAGTATTTCTGTCAGCTTTGGGAGTGAGTAAAATGTTAACTTCATAGAAGGTATTGCTGAGGATTCTTAATCTCTTTGATATTTTGTAAGAGTCTAAGGATCAATGGCAGTAATTATTCTCCAAATGCTTAAAAAAACTAACCTGTAAACTTGGTCCCGAATTTGGTCCCAGATATTTATGGGGCATGGGGGGGATTCTTAATTACTGTTTTCTTACTTGTGATTGGTCTGTTTAGGCTTTCTAGTTCCTCCTTATTCAGTTTTTGGAGATTATGTGTATGCAGAAATCTGTCCATTTCTTATAGGTTCTCTAGTTTAACAGAATATAGTTTTTATATAGTAAGCTCTCATGATATCTTAGATTTCTCTAAGTTTTTGTAATTTCTCTGTTTCTATTTCTAATCCAGTTTGTTTGAACATTTTCTCTTTATCCTGTGAGTCATATCAATGATTTCTCTATCTTGTTTATTTTTTCATAAACACCAGCTCCTGGTTTAATCATTTATATTGTTTCCTTGATTCAATATTGTTGAATTTTGTTCTGGTCTAATTATTTCTTTTTTGTTGTTGGCTTTCCAGATTTTTAAGGATCTTAAATATTAATCTGTAGATTGTTGATTTTGTCTTTAATTTACTCCTTATAGGCCTATATCACTATGAGTTTCCCCTTAATTACTGCTTTATCTGTATCCCATAGAGTTTGGTAAATATTTTTCATAGGAATTTATTTCTTCCTTGATTTCCTCTTTTTCCACCTGTTGTTAAACAGCATGTTGTTCAGATTTCAGGTATTATATTTTTTTCACATTTTTAAATTACAAATCAATAGTGATCTCTGGGAATTTTTGTTTGATATAATTCTCTTGTTTCTGAATTTTTGTAAATTGGACTTGTATCCTAAAATGTGATCTACCCTAAAGAATGTTCTATGAGCAATTGAGAGAAAGTATATTCAGTTTTTTACACCAGGTCACAATGTTAGGAGTGGCCACCTGAACACTATGGGTGTAGCCTATAACCCTTCCCCCCAAAAATGAAATTAGAGATTAACATATGCAGAATATATGTGTTGGCATATTTCTGCTCTTTACAGGAAGATGCTAAAGTTGAGTAAGTTGGAAAATAGTTTTAAATTTAAGAACTATATATTGGCTACAATTAACATGTACAACTAAAAACTAGGTACTGACAGAACTTAACAAGAAAAAACATCTAACCCCATCAAAAATGGAAAGAAGAAATGAACATACATTTTCTCATAGAAGAATTTCAAATGGCCAAAGGCACATGAAAAAAATGCTCCACATCACTAATCACCAGGGAGATACAACTCTAAACAATGTGGTACCATCTCACACCACAGAGAATGTCACATATGACAAAGAACAAGAACAATTAATGCATACAGGGATGTGGGGAGAAAGGAATTCTCACTCACTGCTGATTGGAATGTCAGCTAGTCCAGCCTTTATGGAAAACAATATGGAGATTCCTCCAAAAATTTCCAAAAATAGAAATTGAGCTCCCCTATGATCCAGCTATCCCACTTCTAGGGATAAACCTTAAGAACATAAGAATACAATATAAAAATGCCTTCCTCACACCGACATTAATTGAAATGCTATTTATAAGATCCAGACTCTGGAACCAACAGATGAATGGCTAAAGAAACTGTAGTACATATACAAATGGAATATTATACAGCCATCAGGAGAGATGAAGTCATGAAATTTTCTTATACAAGCATGGCCCTGGAAACTAATAAGTCAGAGGGAGAGAGACACAAAATAGTCTCACTCCTCTATGGGTTTGTTTTTGTTTTGTTTTATTTTGGGTTTGATTTTTTTTGTATTATTTTTATGTTTTCCTTACTTTTTCCCTTTCTTTTCTTAAACTGATCTTTATAGTCTCTAGAAGGACTCCTCCCGGTTTTTGCTTGTTTGAATTTTTGCACCCCCCCTCCTTTTCTTTTCTTACTTTCTTTTTCTTACCTTCAAACAGAAACACATAACTTGAACCATCTTGTTCTGCTTCACAAATTGAGGGGAAAATAATGGAGGGCACTAAGACCAAACAGTCGTATGAACATTGAGTACAAATAAAAAATGATCAGACTTGAACATCAAATCCAAACCCAACTACAACAGAATCAATACCCAATCTACCCAAGCTAGACACAGAAGAGACCACTTATACTAGCAGCCCCTGGGGGCAAAGGAGGGCTGATATGGGATGCATGCTGGGAACAGGGGTGGAGGGACTACATTGGTGGTGTAAATGCCCCTGATTCAATGTTACTATGTACTTGAAATACTACTGTAAATGATTTGTAATCCACTTTGGTCAAAATAAAAATTATTAATATAAAAAAATCTCTGAAACAAAGTTTGACAAAATAAGTTGAAAAACTCAAATTAAAAGGAAAATGTTTATTATAAGCTTCAGTGTCTTTATATTTATTAACTTAAAGGGTGTTTGTTAAGAGATGTCTTGAATATTACATACATAATGAAATGTTTTTCTTGTTTACATAATGAGAACTGTATTTTTGTTGAAAGGAAAAAAACACCTGTGCATGACCATGTTTGTAAATTACTAACCTTTGGAAATTTTTTTTGTTTGTTTTCAACATAAATATAATCTTCACCACATAGTTATTATAATTACTTACAAAGGGAACATAGTCTCTAATATTAAATATGAGTCAGTATATGAACATTTCTGTCCCCAGTTTTATCCTATTTTATTTTGCTTTATTATTATAAATTTGGCTAATTTTAAGGGAAATATATACTTTTTTAAAATGAATCATCACTCAGTACATTTTATGATTCACTTACAATTCTGTTTTTGTATTTTAATATAATTTTAAATTTAATTAAATGATGAACAAAAATTTATTTTAGCCTCACCAATTGATTAAAAGGAAACAAAATTTAGAGGACTATTTTAGTTACTAAGTTTATTTTGTTAAAATAAAAAAGAACATCTATCTGTACACAAAGCCTAATATACATTTTAACTTAATTTAAATATTAATGAGTAAAATACAAAACTAACATAGATGTAAAAACCAAGAAAATGTTCAAAGTGGATTTTGGCTAACTTTATCTGGACAATTGCCTCAGTAATACAAAGCCAAAGCAAAGAAGTGCTGGGCCAAAAGAAGCTCAAGTGCATAAACATGAAACTACTGAATTCTGAGGAAATTAGAAAAGAAGTCAAATACTGATTCAGAAGCTCTTTTTCCATTTTTATCATGGGGATAGTCTATGGCTCAAAGCAGTCTTCTGGTTTTTATGCTTTTTCAGAAAATCCTGTAACTGTTGGAGAATGTTGAAAAAAAAAACAAGACTAAGAGATAGGATGTATGTAGGTTATGTTTTAACTTCACCTCCATTTATGAAACTAAAATTGCTCTAAAATGTTCTTGATGTTAACAAGAAATGAACCTCATTGTCTTTTACAACTTCGTGTTAGGTTTGATTTCCAAGTTCAATTCAAGAACCAGAATGCTCAAGATCAATCAAGCAGAGAGTAATTTATTGAAAGCCACAAATCAGCATGCTGGGATCAACCAAGCACAGCTGGCATCTTGAATTGACTTACATTCTTACTTTTATACCTAGTTTAGAGAATTTTTAAATGGGGTAGGTGGTTATTGAGGGTATTGGCTCTACATTATAACATTGCTTATAGGGTGCTAGGTGATTGGGGGAAATCTATAGCTAATAAGGACTTTATGGTGGCTTCAAGCAGGATGTAAACATTATATATAGAAACAAATGAGAAAGACTAAAAACCAATATTTATATGAAATAATCTAAATAATCTAAAACATTAATTTACTGTGATACAGTTTTAATGAGGTATCTTGTCTGAATTCATTACATTTGTTTCTAACATTTGTATTGTTATAGAATTAATATTCAGGTATATGCAGAACATGTATTTATTTATAAATTTATTGTGAGCAGTGCCAATAAAAATCTAGACCTTATTTTGTATAAAGAGCTATATTATTTGACTATCATATGTTAAAAATGTATTTTTATTTTCCTGTTACATTGTTTTGATGTCTTTATAAAAACTTCCTTTGCTCAAGAGCTAGAAAGGTAGGATACTTGGTGTATTTGTGATCATTTTGGCCACCCAATAGCAGACTCCACTTATGGGTTCCTGTCACTGTCCAGTGTTCTAAGCATAGAGTCAGGGATGAACCCAATCCCTAAAAATGTTTGCTACAAAATAATTTATTTGATTCTCATTCCAACTCAGGTATCAACTCGGACCTTTAAAGTTGGAAATAAAAATGAGGATATATTTCCAAAAGAAGATTATTTAGAATTAGACTGCACAGCTTTAGTGATCAAATATGGTCCAAGGTCATTGAAAGCATATAGAACTGAAACTGAAAAAGTAAAACAGAAAAATGCTACAAATATAAAACTGCAAAAGGATTTTTGGGAGTAAAGGAGTAAAGCAGTTTGAATGATGTGGTTTTATTTTTAAAAAAAAGAAGACTTAATTGATTCTCATTTTAATGATCTAGCAGAGTAATTCTTTATTATAGAAGATGATTTTACATTTTCTGGTTCAAAATATTTTGATTACAAAGATAAAGAGAAGAATATACAACCAGGTCATTAGCATTTGGCAAGCCAGCATAGGGTGATGCATATTAAGGTTTTTGTAGTATAAGAAAAGAAAATGAAATAATTCTCATTTTCTAGTTCAAATCAATTGATTTGTGTCCAAGTTTCTTGTTTCTTCTACAGCATTACTGGCTTTCTTTTTTTTTTTTTATGCTTCATCAGCACATTATTTAAGCTTATATCATTCTCTTCGCTTACTTTTTCACTGTGTAAATTAAAGCCATACATGACTTTAAAAATCTCCTTATCAATGTACACATCAGTAAACCACAACTTCAAGTATACGGAACCAAGTTAATCAAGATTAATGTATTCATTTAACAGATGGTTACAATGTTATTAAAATGTAAATGATTAGTTTCTGCTAATTGTCCAACAGTAAAAACAATACGGGAATTTTTTTCATTTTTTAATATTATTTATTCCTAGAGTTTACTTTAAAAGACAAATATATAGATTTCTCTCACAAACCCCTGGAAAGTCAATCAACTTTTTTTTGTTTGTTTGTTTTTTGGGACACACCTGTGACACTCAGGGGTTACTCCTGGCTATTTGCTCAGAAATCACCCCTGGCTTGGGGACCATTTGGGACATGTGCAAGGTAAACATCCTACCACTTGAGCCACCGCTTCAGCCCAAGAGTCAATCAACTTTTAAGAAAAGTAAAGTAATGATTATAGTAAGGAGAAGAATCCTTTTAGTGCTGTAATTTGCTCCTGAATTGTTTTGTACCCAATTAAACTAGTCTCTATATAATTATGTTTACTGGAATATTTATTCAAATATAGTAGAATTTGGTTCCTTTCTTTGAGTTAAAAAGGATAATGTAACTTGTTTAAATAAACAAATCAAGAAGTACCAGAATTCTCAACAGAATATTAACATTAAGCACTACAACGAAAAATATTTTTAAAAAAATTAAAAGATTCTGAAGTTAAAGCTCTAAACATTCCATTCTTTCTTTCAATCCCCGCCACCCCCACATTAGACCACATCCCGTAGTACTCAGGGAGTTCTCATGGCTCTATGCTCAGGGATTCTCTGTTAGGTGTGCTAGGAAACTATCTAAGGTGATAAAGACCCAACAGGATAGACAATATTCATGCCAAGAACTTTAATCCCTGTGCTATCTTTCTGTAGGTTTCCATTGAATGACTCATTTTATTATCTTCTGTTCTTTCTGTCAAGGAGACAAAAATATAATTGATATATGAAAGATTGCTTGGAAATTTATGCTGTATTATAGAAAGAAGAAGAGTCTGAAGTTTATGGGAAGATCATATTAAAGGACAGGATGGATAACTTTGCAAGATGGTCGAAATGATGAGTCACATTGAAGCTCGCTGTACTTCTGAGAATCCCAGAGTAAATATCGCTCATTTGAGGTACAGTATGCAATATCTCTGAGAATAAAATGCTTTATTTTCAATATAAGTGCTAAGGTCCCAGTCTTTGCTTCTCTAGCCTCCAGCCTCTGTTCATTCTAACCACTTGCAACCACTTGTCAGCAATAATAGAAAGCGCAGTTGATCTCATGGAACAATAAGTATTGATTAAATATTGAAGAATGTTTTTCCAAGCACACCACTTATTCCAAATGTATTCATTGAAGGGTGTTACAAGTCAGCCCCTGAAGATGTTGACTGATGGAGGGATGGAGGATGAGGCCTTTCTCTTCCAGCTCGGAGCACGCGTCTGCCACCCTGTCTAGCTGACGGTTCTAGGTGAAACAGCTGGTAAACAGCTCGCAGACAGTCAGGCTTGTGGAAATATTAACTTTATTCGGTGGACAAGACTGAAGTCCAAAGACTCAGCCTCAGTTCCAGCAAAAAAGCCTTTCGCCTTCTACAGACCCTTGTTTTTATCCCCCAGAATCAGGTACCACCCAATGGTGGGATACCTGATACCAACCAATGGTGGAAGCAGAATCAGGTCCTACCCTAGGGTGGGGGCAGAATGCCAGGTCACACCCTAGGGTAGGGCACAATCACCAGTCAGGTTAGGGTGAGGAAGAGAAAGGCCTCATCCTCCATCCCTCCATCAGTCAACCTCTTTAGAAACTGACTTGCAACAGAAGAGCAATGGGATGGCTCCATTAATGTCTCATAAACAAGCAATCAGTTCACCCAGGTCAAGCTTGTTTTTAATGACAAAATTTTAAAAGACTGAGAAAAATTATGTGGTGGTAGTATATTGTCCTTATCTCTAACCTATTCTAATATTATTTCTAGATTATGTATTTTCTAATCAGTATTAAAAATAATTTTGTGGGGTCCAGAGAGATAGCATGGAGGTAAGGTGTTTGCCTTGCATGTAGAAGGACAGTAGTTTGAACTCCAGAATTCCATATGGTTCCCCCAACCTGCCAGGAGCGATTTCTGAGCATAGAGCTAGGAGTAACTCCTGAGCGCTGCTGCCAGGAGTGACCCCAAAAAAAAACAAACAAAAAAATTTATTTGTGTTTGTTAGTGATGAAATAGAATGACTTAATTTTATAATTTATAAAAGATATTCAATAGTATATATGATAACTATAAAATCACACCTTATGTATAAACTAGTAAATTGAAGGTATACTACAATATATGTATATATATAATATATATATACATATGAAATGTATAGACATATAAAACACATATATTAAATTTTTTTAAAAATACACACATAATATTGAAACAAAATTTTAATTTCTTTGTGCTATTGCTTGAGAAAACTGTATTCCAAATATCTGCTAATAGTTTATTGGTTAATGTATAGTCAGGTTGGTAATTATTTAAATATTAACTAAGAAAGCTATACTCATGTGTTTGTGTTTAAATTTGGCCAATTTATAAAAATAAAATATATCCATATCAAAATTATGATGCTTTCATAATTTTGCCATATGTTAGCATATTTCTTAAGTCTTTCAAGTTTAAACAAAATTTTATTACTATTAAATAAATATACTCATTATAAGCAAAAATTTACTTAAATATTTTTTGTAATCCATATGAAGAAAATATTTTCTTAATTTTATATGTTCACATTATGGTATTTAAACTACAAATAAGACAAAACACTATGAACTAAATATACTGTGAATTAAATTATGGTCTATTTCTTGCATATGTAAACAAAATTGTGAATGTAAGATATACCTAAAGAAAATATACTCTGGGCCCAGAGAGATAGCACAGGGGCGTTTGCCTTGTAAGCAGCCGATCCAGGACCAAGGTGGTCAGTTCAAATCCCGGTGTCCCGTATGGTCCCCGTGCCTGCCAGGAGCTATTTCTGAGCAGACAGCCAGAGACAGCCAGGAGTAACCCCTGAGCACCACCGGGTGTGCCCCCCCCCCCCCCAAAAAAAAAAAAAGAAAAGAAAAGAAAAAGAAAATATAGTCTAAATCCACATCATGTTTTTTAATACTTTCTACCATTTCTTAAGGAAAATAGGTAGGGGTGGGGTCAGAGAAGTATTACAGTATGTAGGGCCTTTGCCTTGAATGTGGCTAATCTGGGTTCAAACCACAGCAATCTATTTTATGAGCATACTTCCAGGAATAAACCTAGAGCACTGCTGAGTGTGGCTAAAAAGTAAAATTAAAAAAAAATTAGGGATGAAATATTTCATTATTTCTCTTTTACAGATAAGAGTCTAAATTTTAAAGAGTTTGCATGAATACTAAGACAGGTCTAAATCCAAGATCCAGAAGTACTTCTGATTAATTCATTATTGCTGAAGTATAATGGTTTACAGTAATGTTAATGTTTGGTATAAGTGTTTGAAATGGTAAGAGGGTAAGAGCAATGAGTTCCATGAGCTGGCCTAGCACCAGATCTTGCCAGGCCTGGGTATTGATGGACTATGCCAGCTAGCTTTGCAACAAACTGGGCCTGGCCTCTGGGACTTCCTAATACCAAGCACGGCCCTGATCTTGGAGGCAAGTCCAACGTACCCCTCAGGATCTCGATACAGACACCCCTATATTGAATAGGGCTGTTAGATGTTGGGGGTTGGAGGAAGGGTGCAAGAAGAGAAGAGAGGGAAGGAAAGGCAGAAAAGTGGTTCTCTTGTTGCTGAGTGATAACGTACTTCCTTGGCAGCCTGCACCCTGCCTTTATGGTCTCCTTTAGATTTAGCAACTAGAGTCCAATTCTGGTGCAATGTGCTGCCTCCAGTAAATCGTTCAGCAGATTTTGATTCTGAGGTATTTCAAGTGGTGAATTGATCATATAGACTCAATAAAGTCTATGACCTGGGCAGGGCCCGAATCTAGTGCCAGGCCTGGGCAACGTAGGAGAATGCTGGCCAGCTGTAAAACCCCTCTGGACCTCTGAGACCCTCTGGTACCAAGCATGGCCCTGACTGCTGGGGCAAACTCCAGGTACCCCGTGGGGTCTCAACACAGATATCATCGTCTTGGAGAGGGAACCTTGGGGCTGGAGGAAGGGGAGAAGGGATGGGTCGGGCTGAGGCAGAGCAAGTGGAGGTTCCTTCCCTTGGGCAGAGGGCCAAAAAGGCAGGTGGCCTCGAGAGATAGGATGGCAGGGCCCGAGAAAGGAGGGTGGCAGCCTGGGATGAGCATACCTCTTAGAGTGCCCTTGCGAAGGTGGTGACAGGAGCACTGAGAAGTAGAGTGGTTCACAGTATTGCTCTTCTACAGTATTCTCTGCAGAAGACACAGACAGAGCACAGGATGTAACAGGAGGGAGAGGAAAGGATCCAGGGGTCTGGCAGGGCATGAGGGACTCTAGTCCTCCAACGCATCACAGTACCCATAATGGCCTCATGACATTACAGTACCCGCCAACCTCCCCAGGTCCACCGTACTGTCCCCATGGCTCCCAGGTCTTGTTCATGCCCTGAATTGATGGAGGAGGAGGGGGACAAGTGTCATCTGACGATGATGGATATCAGCAAGAGTACCTCTCTTTCTCCTCTTCCTCCTCCTCCTCTTCCTCCTCCCCCTCCTCCTCCTCCTCCTCCAAAGAACAGGAACCTGGCTGCTGCAGGGAGGAGGGATGCTCATTAAGAGGAGCAGCAGAGCTACGGCCAGGGGTCCAGGGTAACCCCGACCTGCTTTTCCTTGAGCCCTCATATCTGTCCAAGCTACACGATCACTCTCATTAGCTCCTGTTTCTGGGCTAAGGCCGGTCTGACCATCTCAGGTTCTCAGATGGGACCTAGGAACCCCAAGAGGACCGTCACCCAAGCACTCAGAGAATGGGATCAAGTCTGGAGACACATGTGCCCTGCACCCCTCATCTCACGCCAGAGCCCTTCAGAAATGCCCATGGATGAGTCAGTGGGACTCCCCAAAGCCCCTCATGTCCTGCCTCACTTCCCATCAGCTACTCTCTGGGCCTCTGTTCTCCGGGGACTGAGTATACACTGACATCCTCAGAGCTCAAGGCCTGGGACTTAACAGGCAGCACTGGGAAAGTTGGCTCCATACCTCTAAGGACGCTCTCCTCCTCACTGCCCTCCTTTGCCGGGAAGAAAAGAAAGAGAGTGAGGTGGGCACTCTGGCAGGTCAGAGAAGCTCTGAGCAGCACAGGAAGACTTGAGTGAGCACAGAGTAAGCTTTCTTCCCCGATTATGGACACAGATGTTACAATAGGCCCACACCCATGGTACCAGCTAGTCCTACCAGGGAAACTTCTAGAATAAGGCCCCTGATCTTTGGACTGGATCAGGGAGGACTCTAGTCCCCTCAGCTGAAAGGCTGTCAGAAACTCGTCTCCACTGTTCTGAGCAACCTTACCAGGGGATCCTTTTGTGAGTAGACCCTCACATGGGTGTGACTTATGTTCTTAGAATGGAGACTCCAGTTCTTCAACAGCCCTGCATGTGGAACTTAATCTCAGCCACAGAAACAAAATAGTCTCTGAACTTGAGATAATAGACTCCCCTGAACCTCTTCTCTTGGCTCTCTGGTCTGCTAGAGGATTATTGTTTTATCCTGGCTTCAGACTCCCCAATCTCAGTGTGTCTCTAAATTGTCTCTGAAACATTGTCCTGGAAGGAAGTCCCCATAAACTCGTCTTGCCTCCTTACCTGGCACTTGAGATGAATTTTTATTATGCCGTTGACTATGATGTAAATGATCAAGGCAGCACAGCAAAGGAGGGCGCATCTGACATCAAAATAGAAACACCAACCTTCATATTGGTGAGAAGAATCAAGGGAATAATACTTGAAATAATACTCGAAATATTTCAAGTATGGGAGAAATACTGAAAATTTATTCTAATATTCCAGCTATCCTGGTGGCTTGTCTAAGGCTAATGAGACTGGAACACACAGGTCTTGTTAATATAGGCATCAGTGACATCATTGGCCACTAAAGTCACAATAGGTCACAGGGTGGTGGAGGAGATTCCTTGGTTATGGAGGGCATATAAGTTTATAATTTAAAACTTTTCTTCCTCTCAATCCAGTCACATTTACTAATTTTAAGTAGAAATTTTTTAGTTAAGTCTGTTGGCAATTATTGATTCTATTCTTTAGTTTTTTGGTTTTTGTTTAGTCATTAAAATTTTATTATTTTATTTAAACACCATGATTACAAGGCTGTTTATGACACAGTTGTAATTTTTTTTTTAATTTTCAAAATTGTTCATGGTTGAGTTTCAGTCATTCAATGTACAACACTCTTCACCTGTAGAAACCTTTAGTTATAGTAAGTGAGCTTGAAATAATTGATTCTATCCTTTTGGTTTTTACTGTTTTTATTTACTGGGTATTTTGTCTGTGGCTGTGGCTGTGGGGGAAACTCCTTGTTCTGTGTTCAGTTCTTGTTAAGTTTTTGTTCTTTTCAGTTCTTGTTCAGTGTTTGAGGAACAATATTGAATGTCAACTTTGGACTGATGTTGGGACCCTGTGGGTCTATGCTTTTAGCATTGCAACCAAATTCCTTATATTTTTGATGGAAGGTAATATAGGAGAAGTAATAAAAATATGTGTGTAAATTTTGAGTACTCTATCTTTGAAATGAAAATTTATCTTAAAATGATTAAATGGTGAAAATGAGGAATGATTCGATTCTTGTGAATGACCATTTTGCTATGCTCATTTTTTTTTTACCAATTTTTCAGAATTAGAGAAGCTGTGCATACTGTCTGATCTCTTATTAAGTATGTTAGTGAGCTTATATTTAGGAAGGATAAAAATGACCACTCAAAATATGTTTTAGAGTGATTTGACAGGCTCTCTAAGCTAAAGAAACTAAAGATACTCGTTTTATCTTTGCCTTCGGCATCAGAATCTATTGTATCAACCTTTGACCTTGTTTCTCTTTAGTTGACTTTGTCAAGGGTCACTTCATTGTGCTGAGATTTTATGCTCAACAGTATAAAGTATTTTATGCTCAAAGGTATAAAGGTTGTATCAGATAGTGTTAATTGTTTCCAGTTAAGTTGTTAATGAACACAGTCATGCATATTTAAAATGTATAATATGAAGATTTTAATACAATTCCATCTGGAAAGTGTACCAGATCAAGTTAAAATAGTCATCACTCACTTACTTGCTACTTGTGTGTGCATCTGTGTGTGATGAAAACAAGGCAGTCTCTACAAATTTCAGGTATACAATATAGCATGGTTAATTTTATAAACCATATTATAGTTCTTATTTCTAGAACATATTCCTTTTGTAGCTGAAATCTTAAAACCTTAATCCAAATATCTTCATTTGATCTGCCAGTTTAGGCAATAATTAATGATGCCTTTAACTTTTCTCTTTTTTTTTCAGTTTTTATTTCAAATTACTTAAAGAAACGGAATATGTTAATGTTTTTCTAACATTTGTTCTCTGAATTATATATATATATATATATATTATTGTATTATTGGTTCAAGACTGATGGTCCAGTAAGGTTGAATTATGCTTGTCTTGCACATACCTGACTGAGTCATCCCTGACACCTTCTGTGGCTCCTGGAGGGCTGCCAAGAAGTGATTCCTGAGTATTGAGAGAGGAGTAATCCTGAACATAGGAAAAATTTTTCATAGGAGAATAGTGAAAAAATAAAATCATGTATTATTAGAATATGATAGTTTAATTGATTTATAATTAATTTTAGAATGAATTTTCTTATAAAGAATTTCTTGGGGCCAAAGATAGGACAGTGGTAGGGTGTTTGCCTTGCATGTGGCTGATCTGGGATAGATCTGGGATAGACCCGGGATCAATACCTGGTATCTCATATGGTCCTCTAAGCCTGCTTGGAGCAATTTCTGAGTGCAGATCCAGGAATAGCCCCTGAGAGACACCTGGTGTGGCCCACCCAAAAAATAAATAAAAAGAATTTATTATCAAGTAAATATATATTATAAAGAAAATAGTAATGTGAGATTGACAGAAACTCTGAACTGAGCTTGCAATGCTTAGTCTGTGCAATTTATTTCAAAATACTTCAAGCAGCAGCAGCAGCAGCAAATCATGGAACCGTCTAATAACTGTTTTGATCCTCACACCTTTAACTTTTCCTGATTCCTGACTTCTATGAGCCATTTTTGAGACTCCACAAGATCATATCACAGGCTGAAGCTGTGTTCTGGATTTTATTCCCAGCAGACTATTTCAAAAGATTTAAAGGGAATATGTATATTTTCTTTGCAAATTTCTTTAGAAGTATTTCCTTAATATGTATAATTCTTATTGTGTATTTTCTTATGTAAATTAGCTTTCCCCATCACTTTTTTTTGGATTTGTTTAGCAGGAAATTCTAGTAGATAAGTGTCTTTTGGATTCTGAGTATATTTTAGAACAAGTTTGTAGGGATTGATTAACTTGTTATTTTTACCCCCATATGTACCAGTAATACTACGTGGCATTATTCCTTTTTGCATAGGCACATTAAAAGAAGGAAATCTTACACATAGAAAGAAGTTCTTACCTTTTTTTTTAAGAAGTTTTTATCTAATACGAATAGAAACTCATTTTATATTGTAGGAGAGGGCCTTTCACCCTGAATATTTGTCATAAAGACTTGACTTATGCTTCTATTAATCACCCCCTGAACCTTGGATCCCATCTTTGGAACAGACATGGTTTTCTCCACCAGCATCAAGAATTAAATTTTAACTGGGAAAGTTCCTAATTCTGCCCTGGCACCAACTTGCTCAGAGTGATCTCATATGACACCCTAACAACATGGAAA
Source organism: Suncus etruscus (assembly GCF_024139225.1). NCBI lineage: Eukaryota > Metazoa > Chordata > Mammalia > Eulipotyphla > Soricidae > Suncus > Suncus etruscus. The sequence goes on along the minus strand of NC_064851.1, from coordinate 97,554,732 downwards.
CAGCAACAACTTGCTTTCACAGCCAGTTTCCCTGCATTGCCACTTAATGATGAGATAAAACCAGAAGACACCACGTGACACCCTGACTTTGACATAGGATCTGTGCAAAAACCAAGATCTCTAATTACAGAAGCCTAACTGCAACAACTGTGACTGAGGAGAACATTTCCTGGAATTATGAAGAAAAGACTTTGAGGTTAGACAACTTTGTATGTCTGGAGCCTTTAGCTGGTCTTATGGCATGAAACTTCATGGGTAAGGACATCCTGTATTTTTAGGCCAAATAGTTTTTGTCTATATTTTTCCAACTTTTGCTAGGCCTATGCAAAAACAAATGAACAAAACAAAAACAAAAAATAACCATTCCCCTTTTTCTTTTTTTTATCATTTAGGTAGGGGCTCCCACTTTCTTCCTAGAAAGTTTGAACACAGGTTACTTTGTTTTACCCCATTTTTATGCATTTTTCTATAAGATTCAGAAGAGAAAAAAAAGAATGGGAGCCAGAGCCAAGTGATCTCAGGTGCATCAGGGAAGAACAAAAGGACAGAAATAAATATCTGAGCCAAAACCAATATCAATAGAATCGGGAGTCTCAAACTATAACAACCTAAACTTAAAATGGGCCTGTTATACTGGCAGGTGAGGGGTGGACAAATGTTGGTGGTATAGAATGCACTCTAGGAACATTGGTGGAGTCAGTTCAACACTGGTGGTGAGAATGGCTCTGATTCACTGTATATCTGAAGTCCAACTATGAAGGACTTTGTAAATCACAATGATTTTGATCAAATAAAAAAATATAACAAGTATATTCTGTTAAGTTTGAAGTCTAGTGTTCTAGAATAATTTATATTTTAAGAAAGAAGGTATATATCAATAACATTATTTTTAGAACAATTTAATTCATTGGTATAAGCTACATTGGAATCAATCACAGATATTATAAACATCATGCAAGGTATACCAGTGAATTCAAATTTGATATACAAAGTCTCAACCTTATTTTTTCTGTTTTCTGTTTCATCCTGATTCCCTGAAACAAAATGCATTAACACTATTTTTAATAGAAGCAAGATATTGATTGTGATTTTCAATATTAAAATAAATCACTTATATTATTATGAAATTTCCAAAATAACTTCTTAAATGTTAGCATGTAGGTGATGGAAAATTAAGAGAAATTGCTAAATAGCAAGAAGAATATGTTTCTTATATAGCTTATGTTCTTTTAGACATTACATTTTAAATATAAAGAAAAATGTAGATCAAAAGCAATAAAATGGTTGGCATTTGCTTTAAAGAATAACTAATCATTCACAAAGATAATGGTAGAAGTGAAATTTAAGCTAAGAAAAGAGAAGTTGAAGTTTTATTAAAAGTGTGTACAAAAATATAACTTTACTTGTGTATGTCTATCTTCAATTATTTTAGTGTTTAGCTTCAGAAAATGGATGAGTGAGATATTCTGATCTTGCCATGTAGCAGAAAGCAAGGGGAAGCATGTCAAAGATGGACAGAGAAGCTCATAAGCTCAAGATAGCAAACAACACATAAATTGAATTCTGATCAGTCAGGTAATGTTGAAGAAACAAAATTTTTAGCATTAGACTCAAGCTGTTTTGTGACATTATTTGAATTTGGGCATATTGAGGCATTTGGTCCTTTTGGAAAATTACAATGACCATCAGTTTTTGTCAGACTGGTATAAAGTGCAAAGAAGTTGGCAAAATCAAGTGCCTAACACAGCACATGCTACACAGTAGGTGGGCTCTTCCTCTGCTGAGCAATAACAATACGCTTATTTCAGTGGCACAAAAAAAGTTCAGTAGCCAAACTTTCTATAGCTGTTCTCATGCTCACACACACACAAAAAAAAAACTGATTTACTCACCTCAGATGAGTGGTGGTGGGCATTTATTAATTAATGTATTCTAGGCACCTTATAATTCATACGTAAAAGGCACTGTGAATGCAAAACTCCCTTATTAAACATGACCACCTGCAAGATTTCTTTCCCCAAAAATATTGTGAGAAAATAAAATATTACTTCAAAAGAGCAACATTTCTCATGTTTATTTTTCTGCTACAAATGGAAGAGAAATATGCCATTACAATGAGACATATTGTTACATTGCTTGTTCATATAGAATTTTTAGAATAAATATCACAAAATATTTTCTTTGAAAGTATTTAGACTAAAAATTATTAGAAATTGAACATGAATCAATGCATGATTACATAATTGCATAATTTTGTTGTTTTTCTAAAGAGTGCTATATAGAATTCCAAAGAACTCTTATATTTGATTATGGATTTCTTAGAAAAACTCTAAGTAGCATCAATAACCTATTTATCATTATGAGAAGAAAAAAACTAATTAAGAGAACAAATAAAGCGATGCCATATTAAATATTAAGTTGCAGGCAAAAATTTCCCAAAGGAGTTTTCTTTACCTTTCAAATGAAGATAGTGACAATTATTTTATATTTACCTTCTGGAAGATCTCTTTCTGATATTAATACAAGTATTGACAAATTAAAATAAAAAATTTTTTTACAATTCTCTCTGAATAAAAAATGTTTTAGGACCTGCGGATGTGATTGAAGTATGTCTCCTGATTGTGTGAGATCCTGGGTTTGATACTAGCCATTGTACGCCATACCAGCAATCCAGGTATAGTTCTAGTAGTCTATCAACATTGGCAGGTCCAATTACTACTAGGATTTTCCCCCTCCCCACTAAAAGTTCTTGATTTCAGTATAAATAATGGATAGTTGTTGCTTTTAAAAGATAATTTAAAACATTCATAAGTTTTACTAAGACATTATTATGTACCTCCATTGTGTCTGTTGGTAGAAGCAAATTACTTATTGTTGGTTTCTACCAACAAACACTGTGCCCTATGTGTAGAGAGCATCGTTCAAACTGAGTTTTGGTCCTAGATTTTGTGTGAGATAGGGCAAGTTGCTGAAATTTTCTAATTTCAAGTCATTAATGTAAATGTAAACCCTTTATGTGTTGTAGTTCTGGTATAAAATAAATCTTACACTAACACTTCCCTTTAGATTAACAGATTCTGTTGCTGCTGAAATTGAAATAACAGTTATTTTGTGAGCTTCCTTCCATTTTATGTAGGAGGAACAAATCCCAAAACAGAATTATAAACTATGTTTTGAACTTATTATGGAATATTAAACTAATTAAAATTTTGTTTTAGTAGACATTGCTTTAGTGAACCAAAATTTCAACATGTTTGTTTTTATACTCTTTTCATTCCAAAAGACAAGTACCTATATTGTTATTTTTTTATTTAAACAACTTTATTACATACATGATTGTGCTTGGGTTTCAATCATGTAAAGAACACCACCCATCACCAGTGCAACATTCCCATCACCAATGACCCAAATCTCCCTTCTTCCCACCTAACCCCGCCTGTACTCTAGACAGGCTTTCTATTTCCATTGTACATTCTCATTATTAGGATAGTTCAAAACGTAGTTACTTCTCTAATTAAACTCATCCCTGTTTGTGGTGAGCTTCATGAGGTGAGCTGTAACTTCCAGCTCCTTTCTCTTTTGTGTCTGAAAGTTATTATTGCAAGAATGTCTTTCATTTTTCTTAAAACCCATAGAAGAGTGAGACCATTCATTCTCTCTCTCTCTCTCTCTCTCTCTGACTTATTTCACTCAGCATAATAGATTCCGTGTACATCCATGTATAGGAAAATTTCATGACTTCATCTCTCCTGACAGCTGCATAATATTCCATTGTGTATATGTACCACAGTTTCTTTAGCCATTCATCTGTTGAAGGGTATCTCGGCTGTTTCCAGAATCTTGCTATGGTAAATAGTGCTGCAATGAATATAGGTGTAAGGAAGGGGTTTTTGTATTTGTATTTTTGTGTTCCTAGGGTATATTCCTAGGAGTGGTATAGCTGGGTCATATTGGAGCTTGATTGCCAGTTTTTGGAGGAATCTCCATATTGCTTTTTATAAAGGTTGAATTAGATGGCATTTCCACCAGCAGTGGATAAGAGTTTCTTTCTCTCCACATCCCCACCAACACTGTTCTCATTCTTTGTGATGTGTGCCAATCTCTGGGGTGTGAGGTGGTACCTCATAGTTGTTTTGATTTTCATCTCCCTGATGATTAGTGATGTGGAGCATTTTTTCATGTGTCTTTTGGCCATTTGTATTTCTTCTTTGTCAAAGTGTCTGTCCATTTCTTCTCCCCATTTTTTGATGGGATTATATGTTTTTTTCTTGTAAATTTCTGTCAGTGACTTGTATATTTTGGAGATTAGCCCCTTGTCTGGTGGGTATTGGGTGAATAGTTTCTCCCACTAAGTGGGGGGCTCTTGTATCCTGGGCACTATTTCTATTGAGGTGCAGAAGCTTCTCAGTTTAATATATTCCCATCTGTTAATCTCTGCTTTCACTTGCTTGTAGAGTACGGTTTCCTCCTTGAAGATGCCTGTAGTCTCAATGTCCTGGAGTGTTTTACCTATGTGCTGTTCTATACATCTTATGGTTTCGGGTCTGATATCAAGGTCTTTAATCCATTTGGATTTAACCTCCGTACTTGAAGTTAGCTGGGGGTCTAAGTTCATTTTTTTTGCAAATGGCTAGCCAATTGTGCCAACACCACTTGTTGAAGAGGCTTTCTTTGCTCCATTTAGGATTTCTTGCTCCTTTATCAAAAATTAGGTGATTGTATGTCTGGGGAACATTCTCTGAGGATTCAAACCTATTCCACTTATCTGAGGGCCTGTCTTTATTCCAAAACCATGCTGTTTTGATAACTATTGCTTTGTAGTACAGTTTAAAGTTGGGGAAAGTAATTCCTCCCATATTTTTTTCCCCAATGATTGTTTTAGCTATTCTAGGGTGTTTATTGTTCCAAATGAATTTCAAAAGTGCCTGATCCACTTCTTTGAAGAATGTCATGGGTATCTTTAGAGAGATCACATTAAATCTGTACAATGCTTTGGGGAGTGTTTCCATTTTGATTATGTTAATCATGCCAATCCATGAGCAGGGTATGTGTTTCCATTTCCGCATATCCTCTCTTATTTCTTGGAGCAGAGTTTTATAGTTTTCTTTGTATAGGTCCTTCACATTTTTAGTCAAGTTGATTCCAAGATATTTGAGTTTGTGTGGCACTATTGTGAATGGGGTTGTTTTCTTAATGTCCATTTCTTCCTTATTACTATTGGTGTATAGAAAGGCCATTAATTTTTTTGTGTTACTTTTGTAGCCTGCCACCTTGCTATATGAGTCTATTATTTCTAGAAGCTTTTTGGTAGAGTCTTTGGGGTTTTCTAAGTAGAGTATCATGTCATCTGCAAACAGTGAGAGCTTGACTTCTTCCTTTCCTATCTGGATTCCCTTGATATCTTTTTCTTGCCTAATCGCTATAGCGAGTACTTCCAGTGCTATGTTGAATAGGAGTGGTGAGAGAGGACAGCCTTGTCTTGTGCCAAAATTTAGAGGAAAGGCTTTCAGTGCTTCTCCATTGAGGTCAATATTTGCCTCTGTATTGTGGTAGATGGCCTTAACTATATTCAGAAAGGTTCCTTTCATTCCCATCTTGCTGAGAGTTTTGATCAAGAAAGGGTGTTGGACCTTATCAAATGCTGTATTCTAGGCGAAGCATTTATTTCGTTGAGTTTTGTCACTATGTCCCACTACTGTCTTCTGGCCTTGAGTGTTTCCGGTGACTGGTCTGCAGTAAATCTCAAGGATGTTCCCTTGAATGTAATTTCTCTTTTTGATCTTGCTGCTTTCAGAATTCTGTCTTATCTGTGGGATTCATCATTGTGACTAGGATGTGTCTTGGGGTGTTTTTTCTGGGGTCTCTTTTAGTTGGTACTTTTCAGACATGCAGGATTTGATCGCATGTATTCATTAGCTTTTGTAGTTTCTCTTTAATGATGTTCTTGACCGTTGATTCTTCCTGAAAATTTTCTTCCTGGGTCTCTGGGACTCCAATGATTCTGAAGTTGTTTCTGTTGAGCTTATCATAGACTTCTTTTACAACTGTTCCCATTCTTTGAGTAATTTTTCCATTGTTTTATCATTTGCTTTAAGGCTTTTTTCCAATTTCTTCTGCTGTATGGAATTGTTATTCATCTCATCTTCCAGTGTACTAATTTTATCCTCAGCTGCTGTTAACCTGGAGGAAAGCTCAACCATGTTTTTCTTTAATTCATCTTCTGAGTTTTTCAGACCTGTTATTTGACCTAAATAATCAGTTTGGAGTTTTCTGATTTCTATCTTCATGTTCTCTTGATTTTTATTAGTGTTCTCTTCTATACTTACTTTGAGTTCTTTGAACATCTTTCATATTGCGACTCTAAACTCCTTATCTGAGAGACTGACTAGTTGGTTGGTCATGTTCAAGTCATCAGAGTTGCCATCATCATTCTCTATGTCTGGCGCTGGCCTACATTGTTTCCCCATTGTCACACTTGTATTGTGGGTTTTTCTAAGTGTTGTGGTTGTATTTATTGGCTAAATGATGTGCATGGCTGGGAAGCGGAGTGGCCGTGCTCCTCTGGCTCCACCTTTTCTGGGCTTGTAAACTCACCTCCAGGGAAGGTGAGCTGTCTGCAGATGAGCCACACACAGGATGAAATCAGGCTGAAATGGAGCACAGCACAGAAGACAGGCAGATAGGGGTGCTGGCATCTGAGTTCCAGCAGAGTTCAGCAGCTTCCCCTTTCTGGGCATGTAAACTCGCCTCCAGGGAAGGCTCCAGGGAAGGCGAGCCACCTGCAGATAAGCCACACACAGGATGAAATCAGGCCAAAAATGGAGCACAGCACAGAAGACAGGCAGATAGGGGTGCTGGCATCTGAGTTCCTACAAGTTCAGCGGCTTCCCCTTTCTGGGCTTGTAACCTCACCTCCAGGGAAGGCTCCAGGGAAGGTGAGCCACCTGCAGATTAGCCACACACAGGATGAAATTAGGCCAAAAATGGAGCACAGCACAGAAGACAGGCAGATAGGGGTGCTGGCATCTGAGTTTCAGCAGAGTTCAGTGGCTTCCCCTTTCTGGGTGTGTAAGCTCACCTCCAGGGAAGGCTCCAGGGAAGGTGAGCCATCTGCAGATGAGCCACACACAGGATAAAATCAGGCCGAAAATGGAGCACAGCACAGAAGACAGGCAGATAGGGGTGCTGTCATCTGAGTTCCAGCAGAGTTCAGCAACTTCCCTATCTGGGCTTGTAAAGTCAGCCATTTCTTACTCACTCACTTGCTCGATGGGTAGCTTCAGAATGCAGTTTTTTTGGGGGGTTCACTTCCCAGGACTCTGAGGAGAGCTTCAAGAATTCAGAAAAGACAGAAAAGCACAGGACAGGGCTCCCTTCAGGTCCTCAGTTTCCTCAGAAGAAGCACAGCAGGGCAGAGACTCCGCAGGTGGAGCAATCAGTACTCCACCTGGCAGTCCCCACAATCAGCCATTTCGTAATCACTCACTCACTCGCAGGGTAGCTTCAGAATGCAGTTTTTGGGGGGTTCACTTCCCAGGGCTCAGAGGAGAGCTTCAAGAATTCAGAAAAGACAGAGAAGCACAGGACAGGGCTCCCTTCAGGTCCTCAGTTTCCTCAGAAAAAGCACAGCGGGGTGGAGACTCCGCAGGTGGAGCAATCAGCACTTCACCTGGCAATCCCCACAGTCAGCCATTTCTTACTCTAAGTACCTATATTGTATAGTCAATTAGTTATTAATAGTTATTAAATTTAATGTAAAATATAGGTATGTAGTTAATATTGGTGAACCATATATTTTGTTTAATTTTATTGATTCATTACCTTTTCAGTAATATCCTAATTATTGAATAATAATGATAATGTATAAAATTATGCTCTCCAAAATGGAATTGGATTCTAACTCCAGCTATTCTAGCTCGCTTTAAAACTTCACTGAAAAGTCTGGATTAAAATACTTCTATGCTTATCAATGAGAAGTGATTTTTTTTGGGGGGGTCACATCTGGCCGCGCTCAGGCTTCTGGCTCTACTCTCAGAAATCGCTCCTGGCAGGCTTAGGGCACCATATGGGATGCTGGGATTCGAACCACCATCCTTCTGTATGGAAGGCAAACGCCTTACCTCCATGCTATCTCACCGGGGAGAAGTGATATTTTAAGCAGAAACTACCATGTTTATTTTCCTGCATGGAGAAGAAAACCTTATTTTCTCCAGTGCAATTGGCTCTGCAACTTTAGTCTGTGCTCACTAAATGATCTCTCAGTCTCTTTTCCTTTAGCTCCCCTTAATCTCTTATGATTGTATTTTAATTTTAATGATATATTGAATATTTAATATATCTTAATTTCTCCCTGTGTCCATGTTAGAAAAATACTTTACAAATTCAAAACTCGACCTTTCTTTCTTGACCCCAGCTTTGTTAGTGCTGCCACCTATAGGAAGCTATTGTAACAAAACAAAAAACTTCATGTAAATCAGTCCTGTCTGTGCTTCCTCTTTAAGCCACTACTAAGAGAAACAAAATATAGATGTACAAGTCATGAAATTTTCCTATACATGGATGTACATGGAATATATTATGCTGAGTGAAATAAGTCAAAGGGAGAGAAATAGATACAGAATAGTCTACTCATTTATGGGTTTTAAGAAAAATAAAAGACATTTTTGCATTACTCCTCAGAGACAAAGAGAGGGCTGGAAGGTCCAGCTCACAACATGAAGCTCACCACAAAGCGTGGTGAATTCAGTTAGAGAAATAACTACACTGAGAACTATCACAACAATGTGAATGAAGGAAGAATGTGGAAAGCCTGTCTAGATTACAGGCGGGGGTAGGGTGGGAGAAGGGAGATTTGGGACATTGGTGGTGGGAATGTTGCACCTGTGAAGGGGATGTTCTTTACATGACTGAAACCCAACTACAATCATATTTGTAATCAAGGTGTTTAAATAAAGATATTAATAAAAATATATAGATGTATACATATGCATGCATGAACACATGCAGACATACATTACCTTTTCCAAAGCTTTAACATTCGTTTCTCCATGTTCAAATGGCATAATTATTAACTTTACTAAGTCATCTTTATTTTGTGGGTTTTTTGGGGGGGCCACACCCATTTGATGCTCAGGGGTTACTCCTGGTTAAGCGCTCAGAAATTGCCCCTGGGGGGACCATATGGGACACCAGGGGATCTAACTGCAGTCCTCCCTTAGCTAGCACTTGCAAGGCAGACACCTTACCTCCAACGCCACCTCACCGGCCCCTACTAAGTCATCTTTCTAAGTGCAATAGTCTAACATGTATTTTGAAAGTAAAAATTGATAATCTCTTTTGTATGACTGGATTATTTTTATATTCACTCTTATTCATACTAATTGCCAAACTAAATGTTAAAAAGTCATGGTTTAATTATATAGCACAGGGAAAAGGCTGAGTGATGATGTGAATAAAGCATTGGCATTTTGCCAGTGACACAAGTTTCAAGTTTGACCTATAGTTCTTTATAAAATGAGTAGTTTGGGGTTTGTTCCTAAGGGGCAGTGTTCTGCATCAGAAAAGCTCCTGTCTATAATTTATAATTTCTCTCAGCAGGTAGTCTTACTGAATGTAGAGGAGTTGGAACTGTATTTTTCAAAAGTGATTTAATAAATTTCCACCAAAGAGGGAGAAAAAAAGTAAAAAAAAAAAATAAGAACTTTCTAAATTTTCAATTCACTGGAATTTTTTACACACAAGTTGTTTGTTTTAAATAAACAATTGTTTGTGAGTAACAATGTTACTCACTTTCAAAGTCAAATGATAAATGTGTATTTTTTTGCTTTTATTTCATACTTAATGCATTTGATCTAGCTACACTCTGACAATGATGTAATTCTCCCTAATCTTTTTTGTTTGTTTATTTGTTTTGTGTTGGGGCCAAACCCATCAGCAGTCATGGGTTAATTCTGGCTCTGCACTAAGAAATAGCTCCTGGAAGGCTCAGGGAATCATAGGGGATGCCGGGGATTAAACCCAGGTCTGTTCCAGGTTGGCTGCTGTGTGCAAGGCAAATGCCCTATGTCCATGCTATCGTTTTGGTTGCAATAATTCTCCCAAATCTTAATTTTATTTTCAGGAATATCAGTTTTCTAATTAGAAACAAAAAACAGGATGGTAAGTGTGCAAACTCAGATGCCTAATCTGTAAAATTGATTTTAGCTTTATTGATTGCTCAGAATAGATGTTTGGGTGAAAGCTAAAGTTTGTCAGTAAAGTGTGACCTGAGTAAAATACTGGGTTAAAGGGTCAAAGAGATCAAAGAGATAATACACAAGATAAGGCACTTGCTTTGCATGTGACTAACCCTAGATCAATTCCCTGCACACATATAGTCTCTAAAGTGTTGAACACTTTAGGAATTATTCCTAAGAACAGAACCAGCAGCAATCTATGAAAACCTCTGGGTACAGCCAAACATGTTCAGGCCCCTCACAATAAAATGTAAATGTGAATAAATAAGATACTATGTGTTAGAGTTACAGCAATGAAGTAGTTCCTGTGCATATTGCCTATGTGGCTCTCTCTGGACTAGGGGCCTTAAAGTTAGTTTAGAAAGAATTAATCTCCCAGAGGGAGAAGAAATGATAGCACTGTGTAATCATAGCACAGTGGGAAGGACATTTTACTTGCTCAGGTGTGATGTGGTTTGATCCCCTCCATTCCATATGGTCCCCTGAGCCTGCTAGAAGTAACTCCTGAGCATTTCTGGATGTGACCCAAAAGCCAGAAAAACAAAACAAAACAAAGAAACCAAAAATCAAATAAAGAATAAAGAATTTACCTCCCAAAAATTACATCAATAGAGAAAATTTCACAGGAAATGGGAATGAGGATCAGAATTCAAATATATAACACATTTCAATCAAATGTAAACAAGAGAGCTACTATAATTGTCAGGGTGTTGAGTGAAAACAGATTGGGTTTTATTTATTTAAATGTATTGTGCAAAGTTGTACATAGGGGAGTTCAAGGCAAGGATATGGAAATATATTCTTGTCTAAGGTCTATTAAAAATGTGCAAGCAGTCTGATAAGGTTTGTTGATTTGTATTGGCAGATCCTTACAAGTTGCCTATATTCTGTATGATTTCCCATCTGAGCACTTGGAGTTTCCATGCCCTTTTAGTACTGATATATTATTGCTAGTGTTTTGTATCACTACCTACATCTGACCTAACTACCCTATCCAGACCTCCAATATTCCACTTTAGAATGTGTCGCTAGATGTCCAATTCCTTCAGTATTAGAAAAATACTTTTTTGTTATGCACCTGCTATCCAGAAGATGTGCACTCTTGATTGTTATCTCAATATTTTTTTCCTTAGGTTTTATGTGCCCTCAATACATCACCTAACAAGTTGTGGAACTGCTATAGCACAAGAAAATGTTAAGGGTAGAGATAAAGACAAAACATAAATAAGTATGTGGTAAATTAGATGAATAAATTAACTTGGAAAACCTAGAGATTAAACAATAGAAGTAGAAAAATAAGGAATGCTTTGATTGACTCTATTGGGGGAACAAAATATATTTACTTTTTCTCAAGAAACTTAGAACTTTGGTGCCTTAATAAACTGTCAAAGGAGTTATCGAGGGAAGGATAAGAAAGCAATGACCAAAGCCTAAGGAGGGAAATACAGTCAATTTGGCAATGTGCCATGCTGAGTGAGATGTGCTACGACTGCTTGGTGGTCAGGTGATCCTCAATGTCACCCACTCCTAAGTTGCAAATTAATTATTTTAGTGGTAATTAGTGGTAATTTAGTGGTGAATGTGGGTATGTATATATGTATGTATGTATGTGTGTGTTAATAAAGTAATCTTATGTAAAATTATTTCAACGGGGAGATAAGTCTCAAGCAGTATGAACATGGATTTTATTCTCAAAATAAATAGAATAAAAATTAAAATTATCCTGATTGTAGGATTTTGCTTTAGAATGTCTGGGTTAAACTTTCCATTTACCTCATTATACTTTTAGAAAGGAATTGATGCAACCAACATGATAGAAAGCAGGAAAACAAAGCTTTATGAGCTATAATTAAGTCCTAAATAGAATGGTGATACTTAAATTCACTGTCTGCTTAATACATATAAATAAAACTACAACCTTACTAGTATCTCTAACCTTAATATTCTGAAATATCTGAAAGAATTAGGTACTTTCTTAATACATACAGACAGCATAGGTATGTATTAATGGTTGAATCACCCACACGGATATTTGGGTATTTGAAATAGTTCTAATTTTTTTTTTCTTTTTGGTTTTGGGCCACTCCTGACAATGCGCTAAGAAATTGCTCATGTCTTGGGGGATCATATGGGAAGCTGGGGGATCAAACTACGGTCTGTCCTAGGTTAGCAAGTGCAAGGGAAGTGCCCTACTGCTTGTGCCATTGCTTTGGCCCCTAATTTTCTTTTTAAAAAATTTCTTAATAAATAAAGAAAAAAAAGAAAAGCTGGGGACCAGGGGCCAAGTGGTCTCAGATGCATTGGTGGAGAAAAAAATAAGAAGAGAACTAAATATCCAAGCCAAATTTAATGTCAATAGAATTAAAGAGATCTAAACTTTAACAATCTAAACTTAAAATGAGCCTGTTATACTGGCAGATCAGATGGCAAAAGGTGTTGGCAAAGGATGCACTCTGGGTTCATTGATAGAGAAAGGTTGATACTGGTAATGGGAATGTTCCTTACTCACTGTATATCTGAAATTCAACTATGAAGAACTTTGTAGATCACATGGTTTAAATAAAATAAAATAATTAAAAAACATTAATAGAACTCAGACTAGAAGGGACTTAGCAACTTCAATATTTCCTAAATAAGCATTGTATTATATGCTATTTTATTATTAAATCTTCTTATAACCAACATTTCATTTCAATTGTTGTAGCTCAATTTTGGTTTGAATTTTCATTTTAAATAATAGTGGGAAAAGTTATAGATGAGGTTATCTCCTAAGAACTCACAGATTATAACAGACTTGATATTTTTAGCAAGTGGAACAGAGAGTGCAAAAAATTACACTAATTACAGAAAAAATCTTCAAAGTTGTTTACACATATTTTCAACTAATCTAAAACTTCCTTGAATGAGATACAGAAAAAATGCTTGGAATAAAATATGAGGCCATCCACTGTTTGACGGAGAAGAAAATCCCAAATAAATGTTTTATCATTTATCAAATTCTCGTGTCCTTGCATCAATTATAGAGTCACATCTCAATCTGAAAATTTGAATGTCTGCAGAGACTAAACATTAGATATTTGCAGCACACCATTTACAAGGCAAATGCAAATACTTAATTTTATTCTCTAAAAACAAAGTGAAATATCTAGTGATTAGGTTTTATTCCCTATAAAGTAGAAATTAATAGGCAGCAAGAAAAATTGTCTTATGTGTGCTATTTAAGAGGAATTGGGGTAAGAAAACTCATAAAGTTAATCTTAGTAAAAAAGCACCATTGAAGACTTTTTACCAAACCATACAGTTTAAAAGTGTAACCAAATGTAATAAGCTAAACACTTAGAAAATGGAAACTACATCAAAATAAAATCTTTACAAAAATCAAAGAGTTTACTGGGCTGAATAAGGGAAAAATTATAGTGGGTTAGAATTTTGATTTTGATTAAATAGGAAGAATTTGGTTAGAGGAAAATCCTCTGAATCAGGTACGTGTCCTATCTTTTTTTGTTCTTTTTTTTTTCTTTTGGTTTTTGGGTCACACCTGGAAGCACGCAGGGGTTACTCCTGGCTCTATGCTCAGAAATCTCCCCTGGCAGGCACAGGGACCATATGGGATGCCGGGATTCAAAACACCATCCTTCTGCATGAAAGGAAAAGCCTTACATCCATGCTATCTCTCCGGCCCCCACATATCCTATCTTATGGTGAAGATCAACGTAGTGTGGGGCCAAAATAAATTTTTCTGACTTGAAAATAAAAATGTCATTTTTAACTCAACTCCAAATAGAAAATAAATTATCTTTTAACAAATGAAAATTGATTGTATTGTTATTTTGGATGGAAATGGCTCAAATTCCTTTTATATTGCTGATAACTTTTGTAAAAGTTATCAGATATTTAGGCAATTTCTATACTCAAAGAAGTCCAGGTTAGAGTGTAGATAATCAATTATCCTAGCAATTGTAATAAGCTTCTGCTATTGACCATTACTGCATGGACCAGAAGAAATAATATGTTGGGTGCTGTTTAAAAAGAGGTCATGGAACTAATTTGTTTTTACCTATAGACCAGGCATTGAGTTCTTTTCAAGGTCCTCTAGCTATATGCATATTTTTTTCATAATTCTGACCACTTCCTTAACTATACTTTTATGCCTCATATTTCACCACTAACTCATTTAGTTTTGTCATCCACTTATCTATCAGTTTCTCTAAATTGTCTTTCTGAGTTGACTTTCCATTCATTCCATTTACGCATTTATTGTGCCACTTCTAAATTTTGGTTAAGTAATTTCATTATCTTTGTGAAAAGATTATCCTGACCTAAATTCTTATAGTATGGGAATAAAATTGTCTATGGAAGCAAAACTGCTAGAAAAATTGCCCATTCAATTTTATAGTTCTAAATTTCAGGAATGAGCATTGAAATAAAATTTTTAGTATTTTGAAATTTCAAAATTCACAAAGTTTTGAACAATTTTATAGTAAGGAAATATGTATTTTCCTAACTGTGGAAATTACATATATTTCAGAAATATATATAAAAGGTACACTTAAACTATACAGTTTATATATTAAAGAATTATTTTATGTAAGTATAGGAACATCTTAAAACAGGCAATTTATACATTATTTTATCATAACAAAGGTGATCCGAATTGAATAATATTACAATTAAATTAGAAAATTTGCTTAACCATAGAGAATGGAGATGCATAAGATTGAAGTCAGTTCTTAGATTTCTAAAAATGGATTATAAAACTGATGAAAGTGATTTTAATGTCTCAATGTATTTATTAACCTAATAAATTATCAAAGTGAGAAACAAATCTTTCTATATGCTGATGAAGAAATAAAGGTAAAAATATACCAAAGTATATATGTTTATTATATAATTAATATAAACCTATTATGCAGTATTTAATAATAACATTGTGAAAATACTTCTGGTTGCAATTGCTACATATGGTGGATAAGAGAGAAGTTTAAAAGTCTTTTTATATTCTATTATTTGTGTATGTGTTGTTGAAATGTGGTTTGGTTGTGAAGCCAAGTAGGCTTGAATTTTACATAACTAAATCTGACTCCTTCCAATGAGTAATTAATCCCTCAACTCCACTTTTCACTTGAGTTTAAGAGGCCCTCTGACTATAAACCACCTTCCCTTTGAAAATAATAAAAGCTAAAAGTCAATCCTTTGCACTTGCTGGTAAATTACTTTTTAGGGCAAATTTTATTTTAATCTACTTGTATTTCTACTTTATGACTATTCTTTCAAACTATGTTGATCACTATATAAAGAATAATTTGAAACAAATCTCACTATACCCCATGTTATTTTTACCTTAAGTAAGACATTACCAAAATAAATTCTTACTTTAAGAATTATTGAAATGACTTTCAGTGAGCTTCCAAAAAATTACAGATTCTTAACAGTCTAAAAGCACACATGACCTGTTTTTTGAAATTTAACAGGATTCATTTTCTGTGATTCATTTCATGATTTATTTAGACCTACTTTCTATATTTTCCTTATAGTTTTTGGATGCTGAGGTCCTTTTCATCTCAAAGCACTTGTCTCAGTTGCTTCTTTTAATTTTTCTTTTGGGGAGTTGGAGAAATAGTACAATTGGTACAGCTAAACCAGATTTGATCCTCAAAGACAGAATAAGCCCTGGACAGGTGATTGTCTCAGAAAAAAACTAACAACAACAATAAAACCTTTTATCTGATTTTCTTTTTCAGTGTATCTTGATTCTCAATCAGATTCTACTCATTAAATCAGGCTCATCTGATAAATCAAATCTTTCTTTCAATAGCCCAAATATTTTTAATATAATTTTAATATAATTTTTATTTGATCATAGTGGCTTATTGTTGACAATAATATTTTAGGTACATATTTACATAAAATCAGGGGGGATTCCCATCACCAAATTGTCCTCCCTACATCTCCGTTTTTGTCCTACCTCCCATATCCTCTTCCCTCACCCCCAGGGCTGCTAGAATATGTGGTCCCCTCTGTACCTAGCCTACTACTAGTCTTGCACCTGTTTAGTCTTGGTGCCTCCCTTATTTCCCCCTCTAACAGGGAGGTAGGACTAGCTAGTTCAAGTTGCGTGGTTTTGTTTGAAGAAGAGAAAAGTAATAAACTGGGGTAAAAGTCTAATACGCCGAAATGGGCGGAATCCTTCTAGAGGCTCTCATCATCGATTTGAGAGACGAAGGAGAAAAAGAAGGTGAAACACTCCACCAGTACAAAAAGAAGTGTCAAATATCCAGTGAGGACTCCAACAATAATGATAAGCACCACAAAAACAAAACAAACAAACAAAAAAAAACCTGCCATGGTCTTGAGATCAATAGCCCAAATATTTAACTAAAATTATTTGAATAGTTTCAACCATCTTTCACAATATAAACTCAATAAATGGAGCATCCATGTTGTTCATGTATAATATTTTATTCTCTGTCTTACATATAGTGTGCACTCATGATATATTTTTCAATATAGAAATGCTCAAATAAAGGAAGAAAAAAAAGTGAAAAATTGAAACTCATCTACATGTTAACATAAAAATGTTTTTCCTATGTTTTTACTTTTTATATCAAAGTGAAGAACAGGCTTCAAAGAGAAATAACCTATTCAAAATTGACACCTGTGATAAATGTGTTTTGGAAGAGAAATAGTGTGACAAGTATGAAACTTTAAGCGTATCTCTATACCTGGAACCAATATAAAATAAGAATTTAGAAAACAAAATTTCAATCTAAGATTTTTGGTGAGAATTTTCAAAAGTCAAGCTAAGATGGAAAAACAAAACAAAACCTTGACTTGTCTTTCTTCACTGTTACTTTGGATCTTGGATCTTAAGATTCCAATGCAGAAGAGACTAATCAAAGCTCTCAGAGACTAAAAAAATTATATATATATATATATATTATATATATATGTCAATCAATAGAAACGATGGGGGAGTAAAGTTAAGACAGAGAAGGATCGAACACTACAATAATAGGTAGAAATAGTCACTCTGGACAAGAAATGAAAAATGTAAGTAAGTAAAGTGATATGCATGGTACCCCTTCAGTAACAATGTTAAAAATCATGCTTACTCATGGACCCATCTTAGACCCCAGGTGATTAGACACCATCCGTCCAGCCTTGAACCCTGGATCCCAGACATAGAAACGAACCAGTTCTTCACAACAGCTACAGGAAACAAATTCCACCTGGGACATCCTTAATACTGCTGGGCCACCAACAAGTGCCAGCTCTAATATGATATCCTGACAACGAAGAAAACGGGAACAACTTGACCTAAGAGCAGATTATTCTACCTTACCAGCTAACGATAAGACAAAAATCAGAAGATTTGTCACCCTTTGGTAGGTCCAAAAGTCAAGATCGTGATTTACAGATAACTGGCTACTAGAACCATGACCGGACTGTATGTATCCTGGGACCAATAAAAAAGCCCTAGTCTAGGGTTTGAGCTATAACCTGCACAACAACCATGATCTCTACTTCTAAAGGTCTGGCTGAGACAATTGCAACAGAATGGGTCTTCTGGAAACACAACAAAAGACGCTATCCTAGGTTCCATCCTAGGATCAACACAAAGACCAAGACCACAAACCACAGAAGACGAAATAAAATGACACTGAGGGAACAGAACTTCTAGAACCACAAAGAAAGACTTTATCATAAGTTCCACTCCTGGACCTGTGCAGATACTGAGATTGCTAGATACAGAGGTCTGCTTTTATCACCCAGTACGGAGCAGAAGTCTTCCAAACACCACGAAAGCACCAAGGGGAGAGTAAATGAACCTGAACGGAGTCTATAATTAATCCCATGACAATATACTCCAAGGGTGGAGAAACCCTGTATCTCTTAGGCCAAGTGAATTCCTTTCCAAATAACCCCATTATTTACTGTGCCTGTGCAGGAGGGAAAAAAAAATAAGGCAAAAAGCACAAAACATTTTTTTATTTTTATATATTATTTTTTTATTTTTTATTTACTTATCTACTTTTTGTCGATTTCTTTGTTTTGGTGTGATTATTGAAGTTGTCTCCATTTATATTTATTTATTTTTTATTTTCTTCTTTTCTTTTCTTTCTTTGTGTGCTCTCGCATGTTTTTTTTTATCTCAAGACCATGGCTTTTTTGTTTTTGTGGTGCTTATCTTTACTGTTGGAGTGCTCACTGGATATTTTATTTGACACCTCTTTTTGTACTGTTGGGGTGTTTCACCTTCTTTTTCCCCTTCATCTTTCAAACCGATGATGAGAGCCTCTAGAAGAATTCCGCCCATTTTCAGTGTATTTGATTTTTACCCCAGTTTATTACTTTTCTCTTCTTCAAACAAAACCACATAACTTGAACTATCTAGTCCTGCCTCCCAGTTACAGGGGGAAATAAAGGAGATACCAAGACCAAACAGGTGTAAGACTACTAAGTAGTAAGCTAGGTACAGAGGGGACCACATATTCTAGCAGCCCCAGGGGTGAGGGAGGAGGATACGGGAGGTAGGAGAACGGAGGTGTAGGGAGGACAAATCGGTGATGGGAATCCCCCTGATTTTATGTAAATATATACCTAAAATATATTTTCAACAATATATAAGCCACTATGATCAAAATAAAAAATTATATTAAAAATCATGCTGACTAAAAGGAAAAAGATGTGTGTGTGAGTGGGAGAGAAAAATAGATATTATCATTTGGGGTTGGGTGTAGGGGGTGTTATGGTAACTGGGGAAACTGGTGGGGGGGGAAAGAACACAGGTGAAGGAATGGGTGTTAAAACATTGTAGGACTGAAACTCAACTTTAACAACTCTTTAACTCTGTATCTCACAGTGATTTATGTGGTAACTAAAACATCTAGATCAAAGGAAAAATTAAAAAAGAATTGGTTTCTAAATTTGAGAATTCATATTTGGGAACTAGACTTTGAGAGTTCATGCCTCTAACCCACCCAAACTTTAGAAATCGAGATATAATTGCTCTTCAATATCACAAAATTCTTTGAAAGTGTGTGGATTGTATTTTATTTTTTTATTTTATTTTTTATTTTTTTTTTTTTTGGTTTTTTTGGTTTTTGGGCCACACCCGGTAACGCTCAGGGGTTACTCCTGGCTATGTGCTCAGAAGTTGCTCCTGGCTTGGGGGACCATATGGGACACCGGGGGATCGAACCACGGTCCGTCCAAGGCTAGCGCAGGCAAGGCAGGCACCTTACCTTTAGCGCCACCGCCCGGCCCCATGTATTTTAATTATTCATAATATATGAAAGTCTCAGCATATAATCTATGCTATCAAATATTTTTCTTTAGTATAGGAGTTTACAAACTTCTGTCACATGAATGAATTATTTTATGAAAACTATGGGTCAAGAAAGTGCATATATATAATCACTAGTAAACAAATTTTAATGTTTTTAATGTCTGTCTTAAATCACTTTTTTATTCATTGAATATCTATTGAGTTCCTGTTTTTTCCAAATTTAAAGACTTAATGGCAAATCAAGTGTTAAATATGTTTCACTTCTTAAAGAAAAATCTTAAAATAAAATCTTTCCCTGAAAAACATCTTTGATTTTTTTTTGCAGATTTACCTTTAGAGATGGAGTATTAAAATAGAAACATACATATGTGCAAATACATATATCAGTAACAAGGCATAAAAGGCAAAAGCTTCCAAAAAATGGTGAAATTTAGGCCAGAGCAGTGGCACAGAGTGGTAAGGTGTCTGGCTTGCCAGCGCTAGCCTAGGACAGACCGCTCAATATCCTGGTGTCCCATATGATCCCCCAAGCTAGGAGTTGTAACAGGTCAGCCCCTGAAGAGGTTGACTGATGGTGGGATGGAGAATGAGGCCCTTTTCTTCCAGCTCGGAGCACGCGTCTGCCACCCTGTCTAGCCCACGGTTCTGAGGTGAAACAGCGGGTAAACAGCTCGCAGACAATCAGGCTCGTGGAAATATTTGCTTTATTTGGATGGACAAAACTGAAGTCCAAAGACTCAGATTCAGTTCCAGCCAGCAAAAAGCCCTCGCCTTCCACAGACCCTTGCTCTTATACTCCAGAGTCAGGTCCCACCCAATGGTGGGATCAGATACCAACC
This sequence comes from Suncus etruscus, assembly GCF_024139225.1. Lineage (NCBI taxonomy): Eukaryota > Metazoa > Chordata > Mammalia > Eulipotyphla > Soricidae > Suncus > Suncus etruscus. Next base: position 97,534,369 of record NC_064851.1, on the reverse strand, counting down.
AATGGTGGAAGCAGAATCAGGTCCTACCCTAGGGTGGGGGCAGAATGCCAGGTCACACCCTAGGGTAGGGCACAGATTAGGGTGAACAACATAGTAATCCCCCAAAATATTTACATACACAACAGGAGTGATTTCTGAACGCATAGCCAGGAGTAACTCCTGAGCATCACAGGGTGTGGCTCAAAAAAACAAACAAAAATGGTGAAACTTAGCTAGAGTTTTACTCTGTGTAAGTTTTGAGTCAAAAGATTCATCAAAGATCTCAATGAAAAGATTATTATTGAGGAGATTCCTAAATAAAGTGAGAGAGAAAATAGTGTAAAAAAATTGGAGACAAGTGTTCCAGATAGAGAAAATTGAGACTAACAGAAATAAGCATGGTTTGGTCAAGAACTTGCCAAGAGATCAATGGAAGTGCAGTAAATGTCAGTATGAATGCATATGAGACCAATTCCTGAGATCAGACTATGTACAACAATGCAGATTTACAGATCTTATCTAAATGTACTGGGAAACCATTGAATAGTTTGTAGTAGGAAAATAGCAGTTTGTTTTATATTTTTAGAAGGTTTTTCTGGTTCCAAAAAGGAGAATCACTGACAGGGATAAAAAGCAGAAGCACAGATCATTTATGAGACTATTACAAAGAGGAATCCAGAATTACCTCTAAATTTGTTAGCCTGCATATTATGTGAATAGTGCAACTTTATGAAGAAAATATAGAAACATTAGTGGTTGGTATATTCGGGATGTGCTGAACATTATGGGGTAAGTATTCAGGGAAAATATCAAAACAAAATTGATCAATGTAGGAATCATTAATATATAGATGACACTATGACACTGAATATGTATAAAATCATTTTAGCAATTACTGCAATGGAAACACTCTTTTAAGAGAGAACCACAGTCACTTCTATATAAATAAGTCAATATATACACTTCAACAAATTATAAGAAGAAATCATTTTGAACAGAACATAATAACTACATAAATCTACTGTGTTCAATTTTAATGCTAATCAGAAGTTATGGGCAAAACAAGAAAACAAAAAAAATGAATAAGAAAATCAAACCATTCAGAGTAAGTTTTGGTTAATAGGATACTATTAGTCTTGAAAAGACTGACTTCGGTGTAATGTTATGAGTAGAAAATACAATAAATTAATTTCAAATAATATGAGGAATGAGTGAGGTGAATAAAAACTGAAAAAAAAAGTTTTCTAGAAGTTTTTCTGTAGAGAACTGCAGATAAATAGACCACTAGTTTGATAAAAACATGAACCTATGGGAGGACTATTTTGCTATCAAGATTACATATATCAGGGCTGGAGAGATAGCATGGAGATAAGGCATTTGCCTTGCATGCAGAAGGTTGGTGGTTCGAATCCTGGCATCCAATATGGTCTCACGAGCCTGCCAGGAGCGATTTCTGAGCGTAGAGCCAGGAGTAACCCCTGATTGCTGCAGGGTGTGACTAAAGAAAAAAAAAATAAGATTACATATATCTAGTTTGTTTTCCAGAGAGATTGAAATAAAATGATGCAGAAAAGATAAGTACACAAAGTAAATATCTTTATTAGCAGAAGAGATCAATGCGTAACTAAAGATTTTGATTTAGGAAAAAATATACTAGTTGAAGTGGAATAAAAGTAGAGTATTGCAATTTGATGCATATAAATTCTAGACCTTTTAAATATGTGTTCAAAATAAAATTGAAAAGCCAGATCATAATTTAAGTGTAAAATTAGAGTGTGAGACAGAATGTTATGTTTGTATTTGAAAATAAATATATATGTAGTATATTTGACAAGGTGAATGAACAATGAATAAAGTTCCATAGCCAATATTGAAGGTCATTTTTTGGGAGAGTTCAGGGCATGCTTCACTTTAACTGAGTAGTACCAAAGTAGTACAAAGATGTATTTTGACAGAAACAACACGCTAGTCTCACCTTTATCTTATTATCTATCCAGGTGTCAGCATTAAATGCTGGATGTATTACTTACAGAACCTTTTGAATGTATGTGAATATGAAAACACACTCTTCATCATGGAACCCTTGACCTTGGGAAAATAAAATTGATGTAAAATGTCACTTTTCAGGAAATTTTTTGGGGTGTCACACCCGGTGATGCTCAGGGCTTACTCGGCTCTGCACTCAGAAATCACTCCTGGCAGGCAAGGGTACCAAATGGGATGCCAGGATTCGAACCACCACCCAGCCTGAATCGTCTACATGCAAGGCAAAATGCCCATCGCTGTGAGACCTCTCTGGCCCTAGCTTTTCAGGAATTTTGAAATACTTCTAAAAAGCTCTTCAGAGAATTTTCAGAGCATTTCCAGAAACATAGGATCACTGTTTTGATGAGTTAATTAACAGGTCAATTGTCTTTCCTTTCCACTCTATTTCAGCTTCCCCAGTCTCCCTTTCCTATTGAGATAATACTAAATTAAAATACCCTGTCTCAATTTTGCCTTCCAGGTAGCTATAGAGAAGTCACTGTAATGACATTATATGTATATTTTTATAACATTTTTTCACAAAACATCCAAATTATTGAGATCTCTTATGTAATTGAGAAATAGGAACATCTTTTGTAGTATGTGAATTTTGTCTTTACCAAAATCCTAAATTTCTCCAGAGCTATAAATATGTAAAGTATCTTATTAGTGATAATGAAAACCTTTCAGTTGCATTTAGTTCATGTTATTGAGGTAACTTTTGGAGGGAGAATGGGAAAGAAACTATATGATTAGAAATTTATAATTTTTAGATGTGAAAGAACTAAAGATACATCATTATGATACATAATCGTCAATGGCAATTGTGAGCTTCTACAAAATTAACAGAGCTAAGAAGAAAGATGTCATTTTTATCTAGTCAGAAGCACAGGCTACACCCTATAGATGTGGTTAGCATGTAAGGTGAAGGCAGTTTGGGTGAACAACTCTTCATCTTATGGTGTCTAACTCTATCTTAGTTAGACAGTGTTAGGACAGATAGATTAGAAGAGTGTCAGTTAGTGTTTGTTAAGAAAGAGAGAATTTAGGGGAGGGGGCATAGAAAAAAAAAGAAATAGAGGGCTTCCTGATTGTATTGGAAAACACACATTTGAATCACTTTTTTATCAGAAAAGTACTCATTATGTTACTTAATTCAGAATGAGCCATATGTTCCGGTGAACCTTACCAGCTTTCCTTCAATTTCTATTTTAAACAACTACATTGCATGATGTTGTTCAGATTTAAGGATACAAACTACAGCCATGTCAGTTCAAATACCTGTTCTGGGAACACTGACATGTCCTTCTAGAGACTGGTTACTTATACTCTTTACTTAGTCACATGCTTTAACTAAGCAATTCAATTAAGTAATAACATGAAAGGGAGTATCTACAAATAAAATATATAGAAAGAACCCCTATTACAGCATAAGCATTTCAAAAGAATTATACATATGTGAATAGTAAGAAAGGAGAGAAAATTAATTGGAGATGCCCAAATTTTCTTCAGTTCCCTTCTTTGGAACCTCACTCCCTCTCTATGGGGCAGCCTTCTGTTATACTTGGCCTTCTCGAAAAGGACTCCAGAGAGCAATTCACCAGAGAGAAGGACTTATTGGCTAACATCCTTTTCAGGTGGTTGGCTCAACCTGGACTATTGGGAAGGATTCCTAGGAATGGTCATCCTGATTACTTTCCCAAGCATCTGGTCTCTTCCCACCACCCATCTGGGGGAGTTAAGAGGAAGCAGTCAGAACAAAGAGGAACACCACAGAACATTGTAAGGTGGAAGATCAGCAGATCCCACTGTCAAGCGAGCATAATCCCTCTCTAGGGTTCAGCCGACTCCTTCCATCCCTTGAATCTGCCTACTAAGGGCCAAACTTTCTCCTTGGACAGCCGGCTGGCTTCACAATTCTTGGAAATGCATCTGTATCTTTCATAAAACATTATAGGGAACATCCAGAACATTCATAACATGTTCATAAATATAAATCTTTAAATGAAATGATTTTTCCCTTGGATAAAATGAACTTGCTGAAAAAAAAAAAGAAGCAGCATTTGGCATTCCTCAAACAGCTTTGGATCATGTGCTGTTTAAGTAACTGTCAGTTCTCTGCTGGGTTCATTGACATTTGGTTCTTTAATGGTGCTTATAGTGAATAATGCTGTCTGCACAGAGAGGGTAAAGAAAACAGTAATACGAAATTCAAACCGGTGTCTGGTGGATGGTGAGAATGAATATTCTTGATATGGTTATTAAATTTGAAGCCTAAATTCTCCTTAAATGTAATCAACAAAAAGTCAAAATAATTATTTTATCCAAATGCTGTATGTATAACTTCAGTCTATTTTCATAAAAAAAAAACAACAGATGGCTAGAAAGAGTAGTTTAAGACATCAAAAACAGCTGAATAAACTTTCAATAGTCTGGGGTAAGAAAGCAAGAGAGAGAAATAAAGAAATAATCTGTCATTTTAACATTCTAGTGTGTAATATTTTTATATTCATCGACAATCATTGAATTATGTTATAATATATATTTATTATGTATTTGCTGACTTTAAAGGACAAATATATCTTAAGGAGATTATATGGAGCTTATTATCATGCATCAAAATGCATAATTTTAAAGAATACAAAATATTATAATAAAATATTTTTCATTATAATAGTATCCATAAATAAATTTAATCATATATAATTAACTTTTTTCTTATTTTTCTTACTGTATTATAAAAAATATCTAAGGAAGAATACGTGTGTATTAAAATGATAATATAATAATGATCTATTAAATTTAAAAATCAGAATGAATTACTTTATAAGGAATCTGACAAAATATGCATTTTTTAAGAAATTAGGACCTTAAAGCAGGACCTAATAAGTTAGGACCTTAAATTAGGACCTAATACTTTATAAACTTTAAAATTAATAAATATTATTATTTATAAACATGACAAATTCCATGTTTAGCACATAAGTATGGTTTTACACTAATCTTACCTGTTCAAACATAAATTTATTTTTGTGATGCTAAAAATAATGTTCTTTCTTTCTGGGTTTTTGTTTCATAATTCTAAAATGAATAGGTTGAATAACACATCAATTGTTTTCTTCAGTTCTAACATCTATCTAATGATTCTAACAGAAACAGTTGGTTTTCTCCATGCTATGTATTTCAATATAAGAGGGAAAAAATTCCTCTCTTTTCATATCTACATCTGACATTTTCTTTCTGTATTTCAAAATTTACTTCCAATTTATTGGGATTTATTTATTTCCAATATAATAATTATTAAATGAAATAGCAGTGGAATGGGATAACTATTAGCTCTTAGCACTTTATCTGAAACTAGTTTGAACTGTGTGTATGTAGCCAATTACATAGAGTAATAACAAATTCGTAAGAAAAATGAACCTTCATTATGTGACATCCATTGACTAGTTACATGAAAAGTCAAAAAACACTGTGATATAGTAAAGTAGGAACAAGAATGTTGGAACATCTATGCAACAAAGAAAGAAAATTGAGGAAACTGATGAAGACAATAACACTATAGTCCCTTGTTTTGTTTTTGAGGGGAGAAGTTGTAGGGAGTAACAATAATAATAGCATTAAAATTATCCAGTCAATAGGATTATATTTTTAAGGGGCCTTTATCACCTGACCCACTTCCGTTTTCTGTTACCAAATATTTTTAAAAAATATTTAAAAAAATACCTTAATTAGAACTAATTCTTCCTATTATACTAACTCTTTTTTCACAGAGAGCTCTAAAATTATTTTGGAAGTACAACAGTAAAAATTAAAGTTAATATTAGAAACTTCATTTATTTCATGTAATCTGCAAACTACATCAGCATTTATGTTTGAAAATTTCCTAAATACTCCAAGAATTTTAATAAGCCATTGTTATATCAAGAGGATGAAAATATACCTGACAAAAATATTGCCATTGAAGATTTTGGGATTTTTGTATGTTTTGTTTATTTTTTGCAACATCAGCATTTTTTGTTTGTTTGTTTTTAGGTCCCCAAAACACTGAGGGGTTACTCCTGACTGTGCTCTCAGATATCGTTCCTGGCTTGGGGGACCATATAGGACGCCAGGGGAATGGAATCGTGGATTGTCCTTGATCAGCCACTTGCAAGGCAAACGCCTTACAGCTATGCTCTGGCCCCATCAACATTTTTAATATTTTTTAAATTAATTTTTGGGTTTGGGGTCTCACCCAGCAATGTTCAGGGTTTATGCCTCTCTCTGAATTCAGAAATCACTTCTGGCAAGCTTGGGAACAATATAGAATACTGAGGATAGAACCTAGGTTGACTGAGTACAAGACAAACATCCTACCCCCTGTACTATCACTCCTGCCTCTCAATGTCATTTTAACTTCATTATTTATTTTCCCTTTATTAACTAATATCTAGCATACTTCCATAAGTTAGCAACACTTTGATCTTATTGAAGTGTTACAAAAGTCATTCAAGTGTTCTAAAACATGGTATCTTTTTTTTTTTTGGTTTTTGGGCCACACCCGGTGACGCTCAGGGGTTACTCCTGGCTATGCGCTCAGAAGTCGCTCCTGGCTTGGGGGACCATATGGGACGCCGGGGGATCGAACCGCGGTCCGTCCTAGGCTAGCGCAGGTAAGGCAGGCACCTTACCTTTAGCGCCACCGCCCGGCCCCAAAACATGGTATCTTAAAGTGGTTCTTAACACAATTTCAGGACAAAATTCTTCTATTCTCTATTGTTTTCTATGACACTGAACTAATTTTTCAGGTTAATGATAGAGTACTATATTATGCATTCTTCTAAACATTGATTCCTTATTTTTTTCCTTTTGTTTTATTTTTGTTTGGAGTCCATAGCAATAGTGGTCAAATCTTACTTACTCCTGTCTCTGTGCTCTGGGTTCATTCCTGGCAGGCCTTGGGGATCATATAGGAGTGCCAGATCTAATTGGGTGCTCTTCCATCTGTATTATAACTCTAGCCAATTTTGCTTCCTTCTTAATAAATACAATTTCTCCAACTTTATATTTATAAAATATACATTATAATTAATTAGCCATGCCAACTAATTACTTTATAAGATGATTTCATAAATCTATCGTTATTTTAAACAGCAGTTATTTAATTTTTAGGAAAATGCTTAGAAATTTTCCAAAATCTATTTTGCACAAAGTAGCATGATCTTCTTATATGTTGAGATATTATTTTCTGTGTTCAAATGCCAATAATAAGGAAGAAACTTATAATTTTGTAATAGGTGGAAAATGACAGGAAATTTTATAGTTTGATAACAACCATTGTGAGTGTGGGAATCATTGGATTATATAGAAATAAAGAAGCATATTAATTCCAGCTGAGTTCTGTTATAATTTTAGCATATTTATTCCATAAATGTGTTTCATTAGCACATTTCTTGGCAGTTTGTTGCCTTGTATGATTACTTGATAATTTTTAGTACATTTCATATGTAAAATCCTAAGCAATAGATTAAATATGTTAATTATTTGAATGTCTATTAAACCTAGATTTCTCCCTTTATACAATCATACTTTTTTGAATCATATAAAAATTTCTATAGATCATATTCTGAAGCAGAATTCATTTTGCAGTATATCACATTTTGAAAGTTCCTTAATATCTATCCTCATAACTCCATTATACTATGAGAAGATAATACATAGTAATTTAGGAATTTCTTGTGAATATGAATTTAGATTCCTAATAAAAGTGATAGTAAGATACAATTTCTGTAAAACTTAACCATATCTAAACCCTGAATAGGGATTGAAGAGATGGTAAAGGAATTGCATAACACACTTGCTTTGCATGTGGTCAACCCTTTAGATTTCAGTCCCACGGAATGCCAGGAGTGAGCCCTGAGTACAGAGTCAGTACTAAACTCTGATCGCTATTGGGTTTGGTCATAAAGTCAAAAACCAAAACAAATTATATGCATATACAGGCACACTGACACAAACACACACACACAACACAAACACACACACCTGAAAATATGGTGTGCTTTATTTTCCTCCTTACATTGCACTTGTCATGGCTTATATAGATCATATTTTCTGAAAATTCTGAAATTTTTTTGAAAATTCTGGTTTTTCTGAAAATTCTCCCCTTTCTACCACAATTCCTAACCTCTCTCCTTCTCACTAACTCCTTGCAGAGATAAGATCAGAGCAAACAGCCTTAATGGCTAAAAGGCAGAGCCAGCCTGGGCCTCCTGCAATGAAAGAATCTGCTAATTTAAAAGATAACCTTCTATTCTGGATCTTTATGCTGGCATCTCTCTTTTCCTGTTTTTCCAGACAAACCGGGAGAGATATATACACTATTACTAAGCCAAACCATTTATAGAGGTTGCAAAGTTTTATTTCCTGTGAAGAACTAAGGTTTAATTAGCTAAAAAGGAAATGAACAGAAGAATGATAAGTACAAGTTGGTCTCTGTCTCTCTGGTGAGATTATCTTCAGTACCTCTGAACTTTATTATCCAAACAATGAGGGAATGGCGTGACTTGGAGCCTCCGATAATCTCCTACTCATTATTGCTCATGCGAAGTTGTGAAGAGGCTGTCAGCTCTTGCAATGGCTTTGGACTAAGGAGAAACAAACCGCAAAAGGTTTGTGATTTGGAGGAAATTCAGATATGCTCCCAGAATTTGGCTGCTTTTCCAAAGCTTATCCGAACTATCTGGACCTTTTATTCAGAATTGGCTTGCACATTTCTGGCTCTTTCTTACTGAACCTGGCTTGAAACTATATAAGGATGACCATATATAAAGATCTTTGTTACCTCTGATAATGCTTACAAATAGAATAAAAATGATCAAATAAAACAAATATCAACTAGTTTATGTTTTATAAAATCTTGATTCTCAATACTGGCATGCTTTACTGCTCCTTCATAATAAATATGACATTATGAATCATTGTATGTTGTAACTCTGTTAAGAACTAAGGGTATTTCTCGAATACAGGACTTTGTATTTCCAAAAAATAAGCAAAATCCAAAAAACTAGGATGTCATTTACCCTAATAATTAACATTTCAAAGGAGAAAAAAAGGTGTGTGTGTGTGTGTGTGTGTGTGTGTGTGTTATTATATGACTAGTGTTTTAGTCTTAAGCTAGAGAGGCTTTGATAAATGACTTTTTCTCCTTGCCAAGGTATAGGATATGACCTGCTTGATTTATTAGTGGATTTAATAAAGGCAGAGTCTCTGGGGCCGGGTAGGTGGTGCTGGAGGTAAGGTGTCTGCCTTGCAAGCGCTAGCCAAGGAAGGACCGCGGTTCGATCCCCCGGCGTCCCATATGGTCCCCCCAAGCCAGGGGCGACTTCTGAGCACATAGCCAGGAGTAACCCCTGAGCGTCAAACGGGTGTGGCCCAAAAACCAAAAAAAAAAAAAAAAAAAAAAAAAAGAATAAAGGCAGAGTCTCACATATAAGCAATGATGGTGGAGCAAAAATATATATAGGAAATTTTGGTTTGTAATAACCTTTGTAGTAACCAAAAACTAAAATTTTATTTAATAAAAGAGAGTTTTATTTAAATAACTGCTGGAGTGTTTTAAGTTTATGTCCATTATCAATGCAGTGCAGACTAGTTAGCAATAATGATTATTTTTGTTTGTTTGTTTGTTTATTTTGAGCCACATTTGGTGACACTCAGGGATTACTCCTGGCTATGCACACAGAAATCTCTTCTGGCTTGGGGACCATATGGGACACCGGGGATCGAACAAAGATTTGTCCAATTGTATTTCATAGTCTTTAAATACTTTCCTAGTTTTGTTGATCTCTCTACCAAATAATAGTTTCCCTATTCCATGCTAACTCTTTTATATTACGAAAAGAAATCATGCTATCCTATTTTGAAACTTTTCTCATGACGTAATGGAAGATGATAGTCCTGGAAACTCATGAGTCTAAAAGTAAACATGTATTTATTCTCTTAAAAACCCAGTAGCTCACAATCTATGCCCACGGACTGCCCAGTTTTCAGAGTTCCTTTAGGTAATATACAAATTAGGCTCTTCTTGCAATTTAGTGATCTAACAAGGAAAAAAAGCCTTAAAAAATAAAACTACAATGATATCACAACAAAAACAATCAATTAATCTCTGATATTTTTCAAATAAATATGCTGAATAAGAATTTCTATTTAAGATCCATGCTGATCTTTGAGAATATATTATAGGACATTTTATTAGTATAATACATCTTTTTAATAATCTCTTTCCATATTACCTTTCTCCACACTGACCTGCATATGCACAGTATAATAAAGAATCAAACATCACAGCCATTTGTGGCACACCTTGACACAAAACAAGGATTCAAAATAATACCAATTGAAAACATAATCTGGGTACCAGAGAACAAACAAATATAGATTAGGGGGACTGTAAGTGAAGGAAATTGGACACAAAGACCATATATTTGGGTTCCTGGGCACTCTGGATGGAGTTTTATAAATCAAAACCGTAAACATCAGAACATAATATGTAAATACATTGTTTTATTTATAGTACAGTTTTTATAGAATAAATTAGATGAGGGAGTTATTGTATACATGTTATTGTATTTTTAAGGCGTTATGAAGCTATAAAATGCCCCCTAATTGTCAATAGATTGGGACCCATCCCCTGTAATTGTCAACTGGCTTGAGTATAAAATGGGAAGCCCGATAATTAGAAATCAGGGCCCAGGAAAAATCCCTGAGATCCTTAGGTTGGGGGTTGGGGAAGCCCAGAAGCCCATGGCCCCTGCTGGGCCAAATAAGCATCAGCCACATGCACTTTGCTCCTCTCTCCCCCTCCTTTCTATCTCTCTTCTATCCCTCTTTCTCTCTTTCTCTCTCCTCTCTCTTCTCTCTGTCTCTGTCTCAATCTTTCACTCATGAAACAACCAGCATTTCTTCGTAGGAAATGTAGCAATTTGGCCCCAGAACTCCCTTGCTGGCTCACTTGCTCTATCTCTTATACCCTGCAACACAGGCGAACATTAGGCAAGCGTAAAAAGGCTATGTTCTTTCTTCTCTCTCAGCCAGGTTCTTTTCATTACATGAGGGTGTGACAAATTAGGATGCTATTACCCAGATTTCTCATGAAAATTTTCACTGACATTTTATTCATCATGCACCATACAGGAAGACTACAGCAGGGCTGAATTCAGTTGCTCACCCTCATAATCACATTTTATTATAATGTATCTCATACCATTAATCCTTCAGTGTAGTGTAATTCTGAGGTAAATCCAGTTGTTTTTACATTCTCAGTGCTAATTTATGATACTATTTTCTACAATCTGCCAAGAATCTCACTACCCAACCATCTGTTCACTAGAGTGCTAGTCCTCCTGTTTCGCAAATACTTTATCTTTGAGTATTCTTGGTGTAGATTGGGTTTTCTAGTCATCGATCTATCATTATAGCCTCAAGGTTCAAGTTAATCTCTTGGATTTCAACTTCTTTATCTCTAAATTAAAAAAATTGAATGGATTACCTTGGAGCCATTTTCATCTGTTATCAACTAAAACAATATGCTGCTCAAAAATTTTGAGATGACTATTGATTATATAACATTAACATTCTATTTATTGGACCCTACATCCAATTACCATAAAATTAGCATATTATTTAAAATACTGTCATCTGAGTAAAAATTTCAATCTTATAAAAGCAAGATAGTTTATATTCATCAGTTTCTTTTCATGGAGTATCATGAAAGCCAGTTTAGTTTTTGACATTTCAGAAACGTTGAATGACATAACAAATAAAATTTGCTACTTTCCAAGTTTTGGGTTAACTAAAGAATATAATAACAAAATAAATTTGAATATGTCATACTTATTCATTGTTGCCTACATTTTTAGATGCTATTAATTTTGGGTTTGAGAGCACATCCTGGTGTGTTCAGGGATCACTCCTGACTCTGCACAGGAATCATTCTTGGCAGACTAGTGGACCATATGGGGTGCTGAGAATTCAAACTTGATTGCCCACATCCATGGCAATTTTACTGTACTAATCACATTACTGCCTATATTTTTATAGTCCCACCCTGTTTTATACTCTCAGAGAAGACAAGGAAAGTGAGCAGTGATTCTATTTATACAACTCCTCATGACAGAAGGATTTATATACCTCGATTCTACTGTGAGCACTAAAATGAGTTAATACTCTAAAATAAAAATGAAACAGTCTACCAGATGGGATATTATCTTAGCTCTGAGTAGGACTTAGTTCTGTTTAAATTCTGTGTGCCTTATTTAGAGTGTGACAAGCACTGGGTAGTTCTTACAGGTACCAATTTACCTGAGAAATGATGATCATAACTAAATTATTTGACAACTAGAATGTTATTCAAGACCTGGTCTTTTAGGCCCCATTGGCTATTGACAAGCAAATTTGACTAAAGCTATTGTATATGAAACTATTCTTTGCCTAATTACGTTTCACAGACCTTAATCTTTTCAGCCATAGAGAAACTTTCTGGCACTGGGTGAAATGATAAGAAGTATCAAGTTAGCTCTCTAACCCTGAATTTATAATGGCAACAAATCATTTAAAAACTCTTCATCTCCATCTCAAGTAACATTGTGGATGAGGGCTGGCACAGTCCTTGTCTCTCAGACATTTCAGATACAATTTCTTGCTTTTTAGATCTTGCTCGGATTCTGGATGAAGACCAAGAAATATATTGTTGCTTTTACATTTGACTTCGCTTTGCTTTAGACAAAACTCTGCTTGATTTACTAACAGAAGAAGGGAGAAAATGCTCCCTTTTTTATTTTCTCTTCTCTTTGGGACTGAAGGTGATGTCAGGAATGTGATTAAGTGGCACCTTTTGAGATGGCATGTTAGACACATGGCAGTCAGATACATTTCACTTACACTATAGTTAATGGACTTTTTATGGTACACTTGTGCATATAGAGTTTATGGCCCATTTCCTAAATAACCATTCTGAGGAGGGAAAGTTTTCTCAGTACAACACGATATCCTATTGTGTTTGGACAAAGATATTATTCAGAAAACTTAGCATGACACTCATTTGATGCCATTCATTAAGTTATCAAAATGTAAATGACCAGTAATTAATTTTCAAGTTGACACTGAGTGAAGCTTTCATGAGAATGTTAACATAATAGAAAAGTCACAGAGTTGGTTATCAATCCTATGAAGCTTCTGTCACCCACTAATTTATAGTGAAAAACTTAGACTTAAATGTAACGCAGTAACAGTAACCTCCCTGAAGTGCCTAAATAGGTCATTGTTTTAACTTGCTTATTTCATTTACTTTCTTGGGCATTCTGGGATTCAACCATGTCCAAAAATAATACCAAGTTTTAGTCCTTCTTCATTATGTGATCTTACTCAGGGAATGAGTTCTCTCTATTTCTTTGCACCCTTATTTCCCAGAGAAAAATGTTATTATATAGGGAGTGAAGATGAAATATCTTCAAACTCACAGGAATTGATACTATTTTTGAAAGTAAAAAATAGGCCAATAGAGTGGTCTGAAAATATTAGAAGAAGGAGAAAAGAAACATTGGACTTTTAGTTAGCATGATTACCAGAAGGCATGTAGTAAAAGAAATAGAAAATCCCTAGGACCGTGAGAAAATGATGAGAGATGAGTAGACAATGAAATTAAGGGCTGCATTTTGAAATGACAAAAGCAATTTGCCTGGAAACTCTTTGTACCAAATAAAAAATTCAAGTGTGCAACAGATGGGCTTACTGCCTAATACTTGTACTTCACAATATTTTTAAAATTATTAAAGGCAATTTAACAGGATTACATTAATATCTTTTTGTTTGTTCTTGGTTTGGGGGCCACATACAGTGGTTATTACTGGCTCTATGCTCAGAAATAACTCCTGGTAGTTTCAGGGGACCAAATGGGATGCTGGTGATCTAGCCCAGGTCAGCCACATGCAAGGCAAATGCCCTACCTGCTGTGCTATTGTTCGGCCCCAAAGATTATGGAAATTTCTTTTCTTTTCTTTCTTTTTCTTTCTTTCTTTCTGTCTTTTTTCTTTTTTCTTTCTTCTTTCTTTCATCTTTCTTTCTTTGTTTTTCTTTCTTTCTTTCTTTCTCTCTTTCTTTTTATCCCTATTTTTCTTTCTTTTCTTTCTCTTTCCTTTTTCCCTCTCTTTCTATTCTTCTTTCTTCTTTCTTTTCTTTATCCTTCCTTCCTTCCTTCCTTCCTTCCTTCCTTCCTTCCTTCCTTCCTTCCTTCCTTCCTTCCTTCCTTCCTTCCTTCCTTCCTTCCTGCCTGCCTGCCTGCCTGCTTTTTTTTCTTTCTTACTCTGTCTCTGCACTCAGAAATCACTCCTTGCAGGCTCGGGAGACCATATGGAATGCCAGAGACTGAACCCTTGTCTGACCCTACTGCTGTGCTATCACTTCAGCTCCTGGATTACACAAATTTTTTTTAATATTTTCATAATATGTTGAAGTTTTGATCAACAAAATAAAATTATAGGAAAAAAGCCTTGTATCAGTCTATCTAATCAATTCCATTAAAGATGGATTTATATATTATAAAGTATATGTTATTTATATACAAATTATATATATATATTTGTTTTATAAATCTGTATGTAAAAGAAAATCTGATAGAAATTAAATTTTCTAAATTTTTTCTTAATGTCCTAAAAGAATCTTTTGAGAAAACATAAATATAAATAATACCAGTGAGAGGTGGTTTGACAAACTATACTCCAATTTAAATAAGGAAATATATTTTAAAAAACTAGCAAATGCTGAGTGGACATGATTTAAACTTAAGCATATTTAATTGAAATTGATTTAAATTATATTTATAGTAATGGTAATAAAAATTTGGAATAAGATTATTAGACAGATTGTAAGGTTTCTGCTGGTTTTTGAAAATAGATTTATTCATGCTTGATTTAAATACACCTATGAGAGTTAAGATTTAACAAGAGATACTTTTTTGGAACTTTAGGAACTTTTTCACTGAAAGTATTAGAAGTTCTATTATATATTCCAGGGATCTAACAAGAAAAATACTTATTTTAATGATTATTTAATTTTTTAAATAAATTATTTAAGCCCATGGTTACAAAATTGTTCGTGCTTGTGTATCAGTCATGCAAAGTACACGCCCTTCACCAGTGCACATTTCCCATCTTCAATGTTCCAAGTTTTCTTCCCAACACTACCTCTGTTTGCCTCTTGGGCAGACATTAATATCTCTCTCTCCTTCTCTCTCTCTCTCTCACTCTCACTCTCTCTCTCTCTCTCTCTCTCTCTCTCTCTCTCTCTCTCTGGCTCTCTCTCTCTCTCTCTCTCTCTCTGGCTCTCTCCTTCTCCCTCCCCCTCTCTCCTCCTCTCACTCCCCCCCTCTGTCTTTCTCTAGCTTTTCCCTTTTAACACTGTGGTTTGCACTATTGCTAATGCAGAAGTAACATGAATATCACTTTATCCCCTTTCAGCACCCAGTTCTTGTCCAGAAAGATCAGTTCCAACTAGTATTGCCAGAGTGGACACTTTGCTAATTTAACTGCATTCACAACTCTTTATGACAAGCTTCCTACTAGTCATCCTGGTCCTCATCTCTATTATCACTAGATATTATTAACATACTATCTTTTATATTTCTTATGCCTTTTTGGAAAACAATATGGATGTTCCTCAAAACACTAGAATTAGCCAGCAGACAAATCAGTATTCAATTTTTCTCTTCTTCTCTTCCTGTTTGATTTCCAGTCATGTTCATGTGATTAAGAACAATTTGATCGCAGCTGGAAACAAGGTGATGACAGAACATGAGGAGAATTAAATCACCTCAACATTAAACCTGTTACAAAATAGAGAAATGCAGATGTTTACTTGCTTATTTAAGTTATGGGAATGCACTTAATTTCTGATTTCCTTAAAACTACATACAGACTAAACAGTCTTTGATCACCATGTTAATTCATGCAGTGTAAAAATCATATTTTCTTGGTTTTCTGTAAAAGAAATTTCAATTTTTATTTTAGAATAATTTATAATTTCACTGGTATATATTTTGTATGCATTACAATAGCTCCTAAAAAAAAAGAAGTTTCAAGAGGCCAGAGAGATAGCATGGAGGTAGGGTATTTACCTTGCATGCAGAAGGACGGTGGTTCGAATCCTCGCATCCTAGCCCCAAGCCATCCAGGAAGCCAGGAGTAATTTTTTAGTGTAGATCCAGGAGTAACCCCTGAGCACTACTGGGTATGACTCAAAAACAAAACAAAACAAAAAAAATGAAGTTTCAAGAAGAAACCTGAAATTTACAATGACTATTACATACTAGGAATAGCATATGAGAGAATTCTCTGAGCTATACATATCACATATGAATATAATCAGTTAGCATAGGAATGGGACATGAATAGAAAACAGTGAATATAATAATAGACATACAGATTCTTTTGATCATAGGAATGAAGTCTACGGCTATTACTGTAAAACTAAACTGCTAAACTAATCTTAAGATTACCCAAGGAAGTGACCAAAAAAAAAAAAAAAAAAAAACCAACTGGTAAGACCCTTGTGGGGTTGATATAAGAGAAATTGATTGTCAATATGTTTAACTTAGTACTCCATAATCAACACTGAGCCTTTTGCAGCAGGATAAGGAAAATGACACTCAAGATATTCATTTTATTTATGAGTATATTGAAAATGAAGGGCATAAACTCTTGATTGAAAAAAATAGTGAACTAAACTGGGAAAGAAAGAAACTGAGGAAGGAGTCAAATGCTGACAAGAAAAATGTGAAGTATATCTAAACATTCTGTATAATAGAATGTCAATTGTGTTCTTATCTTTTTGGAAAAAGAATTCATTTACATGTTTGAGGAAAAATCAAATTTAATAAGAAATTTTAAAGAGGAAGACAAAATTTCTATTAGACAAAACTTATATTGAAAAATTACTTAATCTTTATAAATTAGAGCCAACCAACAGTGCAAATTATATTTTCTTCCCACTAAAGTTATATTTAGTTGTTTTTTATTTTTTTGGAACTGAGTCCATTTTATTATGAGTTCTGCTTCATATTTAAGCAAAAAAAAATAGTAGGAAGTTGAGTAGATCAAGTGTGACATGTTTTTTAGCCATAGAATTAAACATTATGTGTCAGTAAAATCATCAGACAGCCATCTAAACATTGCATGTATTTTATAAATTCTTTGTCATAGGTTTCATTTACCATAAACAGAAATCAGAAAAATACTTATTCTTTCCTCTTAGATAGGATTCTTGTTAGTCAAGTATTAATCAACAAAATACAAGTCCATTGTCTTTTAATGCTAACCCAAGAAAATATTGTAAAATGAGGGCAGATGTAACTAAAAGATCAAACATTTTTGTAGCCTATACAATACTAAATAACTAACTAAAAATGTTATTGTTGATTCTACCAGCTTGAAAAAAAATATTATTATAGATTCTTCCAGCAGCTTAGGGTAAGAAAGGTGTGTTCTAGCAATTCTTGTTTTAATGTAAAAGGCAAAGGCACACAATTTTTTTTAATGTACTTGACATTGTTAGTTCTCATTATGCATTAATGTTTAAAAATCTCATTGTTGCTATCCTGCCAAGCACTAACCTAGAGTATAACTGGCCTTTTCTCAGCAATGTCTGCCAGAACCATATCCCCTTATTCAGGGGGATGGCTAGGCCTGCATGACAGTAGACCTGCTGGTAAACAGCCATCATGCCTGTAGGCCAGGGGCTACAGCAGAGGGAACTAAGTAAATTACTTTAATCATGTATTCATTTTATTACTAGGGAAAGCTCTCATAATTCATCTGCCTATGACAGTCACATCAAGGATTGAACTCAACATTATATTCACAGATCTCTTAGTCACTGAGCTGTTCCTCTGAATCCTAGAACTGTCAGGTTACACCTTATTTTTTAATATAATTTTTATTTTAATCATAGTGGCTTACATATCATTGACAATAATATTTTAGGTACATATTAACATAAAATCAGAGGAATTCCCATCACCGAATTGTCCTCCCTCCACCTTCATTCCCGTCCTACCTCCCATATCTTTATATTTTTTAATTTTATTCTGTTTTAGATTTAAGCCTCTCTTTTTTCCTAGATAATTTGAGGATTAAAAATTGATACTAAGCTCTTTTTATGAATATTAGCTTTTAATTATTTAATATATTAATTATTTAATATATTAAATAGTTAATAATAGAATAATATGTGGCAAGCACAAAGTTTTATGTATGACAAGATTTGTGCTGTGAATTGAATAATTATTTTACACAACACTAGTAAACTATTTGTTGAGTTCTAAGGAATAGTTTATGTCTCTTAGACACAAAATAAATTTTATTAATGGATTGTTCTTTTTTCCCTAATAAAATGTCTATTATGAATTGATTTCTATTGCATGTTCTTAGTGTTGTACACTACTTATAAATTTTCAAAGTACCTTAATTAATACAGCATTTACTCAAAAAAAATACTTTCCTCATCAGATATAGCAGCCTGTTCTTATTTCAAATGCATAGTGGCTAAACTGTGTTCAAACCAAATTTAACTTCTGAGTTAAACATTAGAGTCATCCATTGCGTATTTTCACACAAAAGATGAATCCTACTGCTTCTTTTATTACTAGTCTCACCTGAAATTGAAAAGGAAAATTTCTCTCTTGCTGAAAGCTGACTTGACCTTTTTTGACTTAGTTATCTTTTATCTAGGGTTATAAGCACAGTGGAAGCAATAAAATTTATAATTTATAAGATAGTAAAGTCCATTTTAAGTTTTCACCTAACTCAGGTCTCAAGCCAATAAGGCTTCATGTTAGTGAATTCAGATAAGATCTTTTTCTAGTCTCTCTTTCCCTGGATTGTATATGGGTCCCAGAAAGCACAGAGATACCATTTGAATTACTGTGTATATTAGAGACAATCAAATCTATTCACTGCAAGTGATTAAAAATAAAAATAGCAACAGTAAAAAAAATAAAATATAATTAGAATATTCTTTTCACAAAGGTTTCTTCTGAAGATATTTTCTCTCACTTAATAATAGATTGTTGACACATCATCTGAATTCAAATTGCTTTGTGAGATTGAGATTCCATGAGTGAGCATTTTATCAAGTTCCCTATTTACTGTAGTCTACATAAACCAGTGTTTTATAAAGAATATAGTCAACATAATTAAAAAATATCGCCAAAGCATATTAAGTTTAAAATATACACTTTCTCCATAGACTGATGCTCAAATTTGAGGAAATAGCTGTTTTATTTTTTTCTCTTTTTAATAATATTTTAAGCACCATGATTACAAACATATTTTCGTTATAATAAAAAATAACACCTCCCTTCACCAGTGCAACCTTCAACACCAATGCCCCTCATCTCACTCTCCCCCTCTCCTTGCCTGCTTTTGAGACAGGCAATCTATTTCTCTCAATCACTACTATTGTCATGATAATTGTTAGTGTAGGAAATAGCTGTGTTAAAGAGATCTTTCTCTTTTTGGGGGGTGGGGGGCACACCCAGTGACACTCAGGAGTTACTCCTGGCTATGAGCTCAGAAATCGCTCCCAGATTGGGGGGCCATATGGGACACCGGGGGATAGAACCGTGGTCGGTCCTTGGCTGGCGCGAGCAAGGCCTTATGCCCTGCACCATCGCTCCAGCCCCAAAGAGACCTTGCTTGTATTTTGCTGGTGAGGTCAATAAAGCTTTCGAAAAACAATTACATTTCTGATGTTGATAGTCATAGTGTCAAAGTGAGAAAAGGATTAACATTTCTGCTTGTTTATTCAAGATTTGAAGTTGGGAGAGAACAAATCATTATTTTAAAGGTTTAAGCACTAAATCCATAATTTATAAGACACTATATTTTAAGGCACTATATTTTTGTTCACAGTCAAAATCATTTGACTACATACCTAGATGATGGTAATGCAATGCAATTCTTCCACAGAAAGTCATTTGAAAAATACCTAATAATTTAGAGATTAACATTCATCTGTTCTTTACAGAACACTTTATTTTAAAATTCTGGGAGGTTGGCATTGATATTCTACTTTAAGAAGCAAAGGAGTGAGGTTTATAATAAAATTAAGTTACTTGAATCAGGTCTCAAGGTTCTAATATGTGTGTGGAAAAAAGCCTATACATGGCTGCCCTATCTCTAAACCTTCTTTCCATATCATTATGTTTTCTTAGAAAAAAAGAAGGAGTTTCTTTCTAGATTTTGTTCATTTATTTTGGGGTTATATGCTTCAATTCTCTGGGCTAACTGCTAGAAGTGCTAAGGAACCATATGTGGTCATGAATATCAAACTAGGACCAATTTTCAGAATTGTGACCAAACATATTATCTTTACAAAAGGCAATGAATTAAGTGAAAACAGTAATTCTGTAAATACCAAACAACAAATAGTTCTCATATGAATCTTTTCCACTAGAAAAGTTTTTAAGATTTGTAATAATCAGTTTTTATGCCATCATCATATTTTTAACCATCACTTAATATCATGTTTGATTATAGGAAAAATAAGTCAAATTCAAAACATTATTTGTTTTTAAATTTATTTATTTGATTTCTGAAAGTACACAATCTTCCTTCTTTGCTGGTCATTTTGCTTTCATGCCTTCAGCAACCAAACCTCTATCTCCTTGCTATTTAACAAACTAGCTTATCTTTTTATGAGTAAATCTGTCAAACATAAATCATCAAAAGACAAACTGCTGATTACCCTCTGTATCATAGTCAACTATCAATTTCAATCTAGTAAAAGGCAATGCTGACTATATTTTTCAGATAAGTTTTATACTTTCTCTCTCTGGCAAGCAACATCTAATCTTACAATAAATAATTTAATTTTTATTGTTACAATATGATTAGGATTTGATAGCTTCTCTTGATCTAAGCCACCATTTATAACATTTTTCCCAATCTCTCTCTACTTTCCTGTTTCTTGTTTCTTTCCATTTGTTTTTACAAAGTGTCCAAATGATATTTTTAAGTACAATAATTTATGATATATTTATGATATTTTAAATACAAATTCTGTGTTATCTCCTTCAATAATTTATGTTAAATCATCATTGATATTTGAAAAATGATATATAAAAAATGTCCTAGCTCACACAAGATTTCTTCTCTTCTTATATTTTGCTGTATTTCATTCTGATAAACATAGGCATGCAGTTTTCTCAATTTACTGTGTTCTAAAAAGTGTACTCCAGATTCTCCTGAAATATCCTATCATTGTAGCTTTCCTTACCACTATGTACAACACAACAATTTCTCTATCACTGGCACTACTTATACCCTTATCCACTTTTATTTGCTTCCTCTATAGTTTTCACAACTGAGATATGGTATATTTATTTTTCATTAAATATATCTCTGAACACTGAGTTAATTGGAAACACTTTTTGATATTTATCATTACTCTTCCCAAGTTCTTGTAAAGGCATGTTTTGAGCAAGAAGCTCAGTAAATATTTATAAAATGAATAAATAAAGGTTATTCAGTGTGTAATATATAATCGGAGTGTCTGAAAATATCTAGTGGCAATGGCAAGGGGTCTTAGGAAACATAATGCAAAAATATTTGAGAAACTAAAGAACACAGGTAAGAAATAAAAATAAAGTTTTTGATAGCTTTACTTTTAAAAGATAGGTTTAAATATAAGATTTCAGAAATAGGGGCTGAGAGATAGCATGGAAGTTAAGGCGTTTGCCTTGCATGCTGAAGGACGGTGGTTCAAATTCTGGCATCCCATATGGTCCCCCGAGCATGCCAGGAACGATTTCTGAGCGTAGAGCCAGAAGTGGCCCCTGAGTACTGCCTGCTTTTACCCCCCCCCCCCCCAAAAAAAAAAAAAAAAGATTTCAGAAATACTTACAAACCAATTTAATTTAGGCATTAATAACTATTATGAAAAATGACCGGACCGGATTAGTGGGGACCCAGCCCTGTGGGGGTACTACTGACTTGGGACTTTGGAGGAGGTTGGGCACCGAGCCTGACATCTGCTTGCTTTTTTTCATAAACAGAATTGAATGATGTATCCTGATGACTTCCGGGCCTGCCTTATCTCCATGGGCTACGACCTGGGGGAAGTGGAGTTTGCCCGCATTATGACCATGCTGGACCCCAATGCCACGGGAGTCATGACCTTCTAGGCCTTCATCGACTTCAAGACCCGAGAGACGACTGAGACTGACAAGGCGGAGCAGGTGGTGGCCTCCTTCAAGATCCAGGCAGGAGACAAGAAATACAATCACCCCCGACGAACTGCATCATGATTTCCCAGCCGAGCAAGCCCAGTACTGCATTCGCCACATGACACCATACAAGGGTGCAGGGGCGCCGGCAGGAGCCCTAGACTACGTGGCCTTCTCCAGTGCCCTCTATCCTCTATGGAGAGAGTGACCTCTAAACCTGGCCTTGACCACAAGGTGATCCAAGGAAGAGCTGGCACTACCTTCAGCTGATCTTCTCTGTAGCGTGGACCCGGGAAGCAGGGGGTTGATTAAAGACCCATTTGTGTCAAAAAAAAAAAAAAGGAAAGGAAAGAAAGAAAGAAAGAAAGGAAGGAAGGAAGGAAGGAAGGAAGGAAGGAAGGAAGGAAGGAAGGAAGGAAGGAAGGAAGGAAGGAAGGAAGGAAGGAAGGAAGGAAGGAAGGAAGGAAGGAAGGAAGGAAGGAGAGGAGGGAGGGAGGGAGGGAGGGAGGGAGGGAGGGAGGGAGGGAGGGAGGGAGGAAGGAAGGAAGGAAGGAAGGAAGGAAGAAAGAAAGAAAGAAAGAAAGAAAGAAAGAAAGAAAGAAAGAAAGAAAGAAAGAAAGAAAGAAAGAAAGAAAGAAAGAAAGAAAGAAAGAAAGAAAGAAAGAAAGAAAGAAAGAAAGGAAAGAAAGAAAGAAAGAAAGAAAGAAAGAAAGAAAGAAAGAAAGAAAGAAAGAAAGAAAGAAAGAAAGAAAGAAAGAAAGAAAGAAAGGAAGGAAGGAAGGAAGGAAGGAAGGAAGGAAGGAAGGAAGGAAGGAAGGAAGGAAGGAAGGAAGGAAGGAAGGAAGAGAAAGAAAGAAAGAAAGAAAGAAAGAAAGAAAGAAAGAAAGAAAGAAAGAAAGAAAGAAAGAGAAAGAAAGAAAGAAAGAAAGAAAGAAAGAAAGAAAGAAAGAAAGAAAGAAAGAAAGAAAGAAAGAAAGAAAGAAAGAAAGAAAGAAAGAGAAAGAAAGAAAGAAAGAAAGAAAGAAGAAAGAAAGAAAGAAAGAAAGAAAGAAAGAAAGAAAGAAAGAAAGAAAGAAAGAAAGAAAGAAAGAAAGAAAGAAAGAAAGAAAGATGACCAACATCATGTAAGATTTCAATTCACTGGAAGTTATCATTTAAGAGAAAGCATAATATTAATTTATTCATTCTATTTTTAATTTAAGAGCCATGGTTTACAAAGTTATTGATAGCTGAATTTTAGACATACAATATTTCCATGCCAATCCCACCACAAATGTCAACTCCCACCATCACTAGCACTCCAATAAGCCATCATGCTCTAGTACAACCCACCTGCCACTGTTGCAGGTATATTATAAATTTACAACGCAGAGTACTAACCACTATACGATCACGGCCGGTATATTATAAATTCAATGGTTGCAATTATCTCATGTTTTCAGTGTTATTAAGTTTGCTATGGATATAAAGGTACACTCCTCTTTCACATCACCAATATAAAATAAGTTTGGCACCTGTTTCCCCTTACTTCCTTCTCTCACATTTTTTCTTCCAATCTTTCCTTCTCTGTCCTTTTTCTCCCTAGGCTATGGGGTCAAGAGTTAGGACTTCCCCTCTTTTCTATATTTTTAATCCAGCTATTCTATACACCACAGATAAGTGACATGATAATGTGTTTTATTTCTTCTAATTTTTTCATTCAATATGATATCTTCCAGTGCCAGCCAGGTTGCAGCAAATTGCATGCTTTCATTGTTTCTGCAGCTGCATAATATTCCTTTATGTATATATATATACCACATCTTGATAATCCATTAATCTGTAATTGGATACCTAGTTTGATTCCTTACTTTAACAATTGAACTAAGTGTAACAATTAATAGTGGTGTGGATATGTCCTTTTGAATAAATATTGTTAAATCCTGGGTAGAGATACATAAAAAGTGGAATTACAGTATCATATGGTAGATCAATTCCAAGTTTACTGAAGACACTTCTTCTCAAAAGGGGTTAAAGCAGATAAAATCCCCACCAGCAGTGGATGAGAGTTCCTTTGTCACCATATTCTTCCATCACTGATTGTTTCTAGTATTTTTGATCTGTATCATTGTCACTGGTTGAGATGATGAAAAATCACTTTATGTCATTAATATTTAAGATATTTAATTAATACTTAATACATTTAATAATAGTTTTATACATAAATTAAAATAATTTAAAATATTTTAATGGGAATATATTTGAAAAACTTTTTAGAAGACTTAAAATTATGAGTAACTATGGGCACCTAATCAAATTTTCTTGTATTAAAATTTGAGACTGAGTAGACTGTTAACTGACATTCTGTAGCCATATTTCAGTATTTTATAAAAGATCATAACTAGATATTTCTATATGACAGGTTTGTGTGAAAATCAAAATGTATTATTATAACATGATTCCCTGGAAAAATAATAATAATTACTGGGTTTTATTTTTTACCTGCTTATGTGTAAAGAGATAGTTTTTAGGTTTTAAATCCTTAATTTATATTTAAATGGTGTCATTTTATATACAGCATATTCAAAGTCTAAGATATGTTATAGGACATTTTAAAACTACAAATATATAATTACAAAATTACTTACATATGCCTCAAAATAGATACTGAAGAGGCCGGAGAGATAGGACAGTGGGTAGGGCACTTGCCCTACTATGTTGAACCTTGATCTGGGTTCAATAACCTGAACTGCATAGAGTCCCCTAAGACTTGCCAGGAGTGGTCCCGGAGTGCAGAGTCAGGAGTAAGCCCTGAACACCACCAAGTGTAGCCCCAAAAAGCAAACAAAATGACACTGATATTGTCTATTCAAAAGTTATAGCAATATAAAAAAATTTGTACAACAATTTTTGCTCCTGAGTTATCTATAAAAATCACGGGTGTGCAGTCACTAATACATGCCAGCCTAAAAGGCTTCAATTTATTATTAAACCAAGTTTATTCATTGATTAAATTAAGCCAGTAACAGACAAAACAACTTTAAAACTTCTAAGTACCAGTTATATATAATATAATAAATATATAATATCTAATATGTGTGTATATATATAATATAATATATATGAGATCACAGTTTTTATATCTTAGAGTGAATTAGTTTATAACTCAGTTTCTTTATTTTTAAAAACTAGAGATAATAGTTCATGAATTATAGAAAGATTTTAAGGACATGTATTTTTAATTACCATTGTTTTTGAGAATTATAAAATGCTCTTTATCTCACATTTTCTCATATATCTAAATATATATTTTATTTTTATATTTATATTATATGTATATATATTTTTGAAAGGTCTTTTAGGTCATAATTGATGCTGTTACTATTTCAGATGATTTCATGGTCTTGAAGACAACTCTTGTAATAAAAAGAAAAATAATATTATCAACAAGTTTGGCACTGCTCATTTTTTTCTAATTGATAAAATTAGATAAATTGATAAAAAGACAGAAGTCATTTCAAATTTACCTGAAGTTATACATCTTACCAAATCAATAGAGTGAGCCCATCTTGAATCATAGGACAATAAGTATGCAGTAGTTAATCTTTATGATGTGTCTGTTTATTTTACATAAATAAGCAGTGAGGATTTTAATTTTAAAAGTACATTGAAATCTGAATTATATGGTAAAACCTTATATATGAAAACGTATATATGGCATTAGCCAAGTACAGAAAATAAGTAATTTTATAATACTACAAGCCATTTTGCACCAATAATCTAAGTACATTTTCTATTCAGAACGGACCCTCAAATAGACTAAGGTTATTTTATTTTCATTGTTTCAAATCATTTGAACTATAACAGTTAATTCTCTTTAGTTACACATTTGAAAGGAATCTCTGTTTTTGTTTTGGGACAAACTGCCTCAAATAGAAACAATAACATCACAAATTTTTTTGGAAACACTCAGAGTGAACTCATATGGATTTTTTGGTTTGATTTCTGTTCAAGAATTTAAATCTTCTAAGATTTCTGAGAAGTTAACCTTAAATCTTTTATTAACTGTCATTTTTATTAAGTGTCATTGTGGCTTCTATTCCTCCCCAGGCAGATCCTTCCTTTCCCTTCTTTCTTCCCACCCCCACAACTTTCACCACTTTCCACTGTGTTAATTTGCTCACCTCACCTGCTCCCCTGTAATTGACCATTGCTACGTGTGTGGTATTTGGAGGGGCAGGGAAAGAGTCATGAGAAGAATGTGCCTGTCAGCTTCCTTTGCCTGATACACAGCCACTGGAGCTGGGCTTCTGCCCTTTCCATGGAGTTAATGAAAATATATAAGTAATAATCTTGCACAGAGCTTTGAACAGTGTCCAAAGAACTCAAAGGGCTTTATAAATGTGATGCCCTTGACTCTGAATGCCACTTATTATTCTCTTTCTAGCTAGGCAAAGTTATCCCCATCCTAAAGCCCACCTTCGAGGACATTCTGTGCTAGACCCTTTGACTCGCACATCTGGGAATGTGAACTGAGAAATCGTTACCACTCAGACTCTGGAAGTATCCTGGACTCAAAATGTCTGCGTGATTAGGCGGGTGAGCAGCAAACATTACCACCACCACCCTCCCCAGGCATTTCCTCTGATTAGCCTGAAACCCAGCCCATATTCTTAATGTGACTATTTTGGTCTGTGGGTTCATTTTAGGTTCACAGATGAAAATAAGCAAAATCAAGATACAAATTCCACTTGGAACGAGGATTAAGTTGAAATTTACTGTTAGACTTGTGATTATCAATATGGGTTACCTGGGGATTTAATTAATTTAAATAGCTTAAATGAATATTGCAAGCAATCCTTTAAATACATATTAACTAATACTGATTAGTGTTATTTTTTAACCTTATAATTTGAGGGAAAATGTTTCAGAGCAATTTTATTGTTTATGGTAGTTATTGCTAAGTGACTTATATTTCTAAAATTTTCATTCTATTCCTTGTGACCATCTCTATCCCTTAGAAATGATTGACTATATGTGCATTAGACAATAAAAGACTTGTATCCAAAAATTTAGATTCAGAGTTTTCATGTTTCAAATATCACCCTTAATATTGTGTGTGTGAAATATTATGTATATTTGAAAACCATAGAACTCAAATTATCATTTTTAAAAAAAGAAATGATGGCTATTCATTTGACCAATGAGATTTAAATTTGTTCTTCCTTATTAACTTGAGCTATTTAAATAAAATATGGATTAAAAACCCACATTTGTTTAAAAAGCAAAGCATGACATCATGCTACTCTTTATGGCAAACACAAAATAAAGGAGTAAAAAAAATTTCTTTAGTGTATTTGAGATTTATAATTTTTCATTGCTTTATTCCATCTGAACTGGGACTTTTGAAAATGAGTGCAGTCATTAACCATCTGGTTTACTCCAAAGTTAACTAAAACAGTGTCTCTGAAATACCGAAACTGGCTTAAACTACTAAGACTAGTTATTGCTCTACTGGCACTAGCATGCCTGAACCCAAGGGAAGGCAGTGTTGTAGAGCACTGCAGCACAGCAAACACCTGGAATATATTCTCCAGAGTGAAAACAGCAGGGAACTGACCAGAAATAACCTCTCTCATATTATTGCTTCAATTAGACCAAAACAACTTTCCCTTTGAAAACTTAATAATAAACACTGCAGGTCATTCACTTGTTTTGAGCCCCTTTGGGAGAAAGAAGCAGATGTATCCCCTTAGCCAGCCCCCTTGCTGTCATAAAGACAAGAAGCACAAATCGGGACAGATATTGATTTTAATTGGAACCAACAGCACCTCCATGCCATATTAATTTTCACATCTTCCTGCAAAAATAATTTTTAAAGGCCGATATTTGGTTCTGTCAAGTTGATTAGACACCGATTTAATTAATGTATTGAATAATACTTAAGTAAACTTAGGTACTGTTGAAAAGCTTTATTGTGTACTAAAATTATAGAAAAAATATTCTTTATGCATTTGATTTTTGTTTGTAATTAACAAGTATGCATTTTAAAAATAACTTTTATTGAAGTCTGGTATGGTGTGATATCTATCTATCATCTAGATAGATAGATAGATAGATAGATAGATAGATAGATAGATAGATAGATAGATAGATAGAAAGAAGCAGTTGAAAACCTTAGAAGATTACATAGGTCATTTCACCCACCCTCTTGATTAGAATTACCTAAAGAAATTGCTTCCACACAAAACAAAATTGACCTTTAAACCTACCTAACTCTATATCCTCAATAGATTTTTACCATCTTCTAACTATAAAGGCAGTGACATTGTTGCATATAAAACAAATATCTCTTTCCCTGCTCCCCTATTATATCTTTCCCTGTAATACATTAATGCTGTGCATATGAATACTACAATTGTTTTATATTCTCTTTAGTGACTTATCTGAAATTCACTTGGCTCCTGACCCTATATAGAAGTATTTTTTAGTCTTGAATAAGTTTCATATTTAAAATTTCATCATCTGTATTCTTACTGTGGAGCCAGAGTCTGATATTATAATAAAAAATTAAGGTCATTTTGATCCGGGTAATCTAAATAGAAAAGAACACTGACATGATACCTTTAAGTTTGGGTAATAATGACAAAGAGATAGGGGCAGGAGATAGGGACTAAAAGGGGTCAGTTCCAACTCATTTATTCTTACAGTAGAAAAACAAACAGGCTGTTGAAACTGCTATCAGAGATCACACAAGGATGTATTTTCTATGTGCTCTCACTTCATTTGTTTAGCTGTCTTACTAAAAGCTATTGAGAACTATTGATTGAGTAGCATATGGTGGTATTATTGTAGAAAACGCTGAAAGATGCAAATAAGTTGCTTATGATAGTTTAGATGAATGTATAGTTTCTGTGCTGTGTGGTCTTATTTACCAGGCTTTTCTGAGACTACAATATGAAAATAATATAAGCATTAACTCAGCTAATTTTCAGAAAAAAAAAACTACCGAATCTTTGTCTCTTGATTACTCTAAAAACTGTATGTTAAATTTTTGCTCAAATATATGCATTTTCCATTGCATCTATAAGAAATGTACTGTTTTAAAAGGCATTGAATATCTATTTGGTTTAAATGATTGTGTTTAAAGATGAAATATATAGTTGCTAAATTACAAAGTAAAAGGAGATTTCTAAATACTATTTATGTATCCTAATACCTATATTGGTGCTAAATTTTTATTTATGTATTATAAAGTTTTTATCTTTTGAGATTCCAGGATATTTTTACCTTTTCTTGTCTGTTTTCTAAATTTTCTATAACAACCATATAATACTATGTATTTATAATTCTACTTTAGTGATAGGTAAAAAGAAAAGTGCTTAAACATTATCCATTATGTAATAACTTAGAACCTGTGAAATTTTCAGTTTCCAGAAAAAAAAAGGAGGACAATATAGAATGGTAACTTCTTGAGCTCTTTTTTTGTTCTCTTTTCCTCTACACTTCTAGTCTCCATGGAGGTGGTGGGGAATTTTAGAACAGGACTGACTGTAAGTTAGAGACACAACTTGAAGCTATAAGAAATATATGGCATAATTTGAAATAAACACTAGATAATATTAGGATTCATCCAATGCCACTAAAGCTACAAAGATGTACACAAAATCTAATTTAGCCACATTGGGCAAAGAGAGTAATAGCTCACTGTCCTTTGACTTAGAAACAAGAAATACTTATATTGCCTTATAGTATATTTTGCATTTCATTTAAGAAGGCCAATTTATAAATGTGTGGAAATTAGAGTAGTTCTAAGGATAATTATTCTTTTTAAATTATCTTCCTGCTTTAATTCAGATTGTAATATGCAAAAAAATCCCTTAAATTTAAGTCTCTATAAATGATAAAAGAGATTAAAATGAGTAGCAAAGTAAAAAGCAAAGAAAAATAAAATGTAAACCAAGGATCTTAATTTAATTTGCTTATATAAAGAGAAAAACAAAAGATGATGATGACAGCACAAAACTAACAATTTACAGAGTATCTGCTAAGTGAGAAACACTGCTGGGAATTTTATTTATGAATCACATCAATCTTGACACAGTCCTGCAAAACTGATAATCATAAGCACATACACATGTGAGGAAGTAAAATTCTGAAAGATGAAATTAATAATTCAAGTTTATTTTGTATTATATAAGTTATATATAGTATAGAGGTACTATCTACTTCTAAAATGTTTTGAAAGTCGCTTTATAGTTATTCTTATTCAAATTAGAAAAATTGGTGAAAAATATAAAGACAACATTCTTGCATTAATGGTCTTTAAAAATTTAATCTTTTCAAAATATTATTTATTTTTGACAACCAAACTTAAAAAAATGTGCCTATCAAGATGCAGTTTGGGTGTTCGTGAGGGAACCTGGGAATAGCTGATGGAGGGAAATTGACAGAGGTGGTGAATAACTTTGTAAATCCTGCTGCTTAAAGTAATAAGAAGTTTTTTTTATAAATTACTTTATTTAAAGACCATGCATTAAATAGCTGCTCAGAATACATTTGTCCCAAGATCAATCCTACCACTAATATAAATTCCCTCTGCTATTGTCTCCAGATACCCACCTATTCTCAAGCCTACTCCTTTGAAAGGCCTTAAATAATATATTTTATATTGCTTATTTACAGGTAAGTTAAATGAAAGTATTAAAGTAAAGTACAGTGATAAGAAAATTTGTGAAAATCAGTATACTTCAAAATGAGGTTATTAAATCATTTCCAGAAGGTATGTTAAGTGATTAGTTGCTAGTTGATTTTGTACTTTGTTTTGTTTCTGAATATTAGTTAGCTTTGAATTCAAGTTGATGTCTAAAATACTGTGTTCCTACTGAGATGACAATATTGAAAAATTTTGGAGTTGTGGCACAAGCCACATATGTGGCCACATGGTCCAGGAATTCTATAGTTGATATGGACATTTTTGTGGGGCATGGTTTTGGCTGCCAGAACTTCTGGAAATATGAGAAGTTGAGGAGAGTGGCTGCATTCATTCCAAAAACATCCTAGAGAACTTAACCAAAAATAGTGGCATACTAGGAGTTTTTGTCCATTTGCCATTTCTTCAGAGATCCATTGTTGCGTGGTGAAGCTGGGACATTGTTGAAGTGATGGCGCTACAACTGGTGTAATTTTGACAGAGCAGTGATTTGCCTTGTCCTCTCCTCCCGAGACTGCCTTTTTAGCTGCACAGCTGATAGACCCATGATTTTTCATGGCTTGATTTACATTTTTTTAAGAATAGAATCAGTGGAGCTGGCTGAATGAAGACATGTGACTGAGTTTGCAGGGCATGGTTTCACCCTCAAAGTCTTATTTTTAATTTCCTTTGGGAATGAATGAAGAAGGAAATCACTGTACCATATGGTATGTCTATTATTAATATTTAAGGAAATTCATATTTCATTTCAGTGTTTGAAACAGTTTATATTCTATTAACAATGTATAGAGATCCTTTTGTCATATTCCTGCTAATATTTGTAAACCTTTAATTTGTTTTTTAAAATTTTGTTAAGGTGCTATGATTTAAAATCCCATCAATGATGTTTTCATAGATACATAATTCTAATACTACACCTGAATACCGACTGCTTCCACAACCCCCCAGTCCTCTCCCGTTCTTTCTTGTCCCTCATGTGAATGGTACTGTGGATTATCTTTCTAGTTATGCCCTTATTTTGCTACTTCCCTGCATATTTTTGTGTTCTACATATGAGAGAGGTCATTCTGTAACTCTCCATTTTTTCTCACTGATTTCATTCAATATGATGCACTCTAGCTTCATCCATGTAGTAGCTAATTGCATGATTTGCTCATTTATTATAGTTGCATACTATTCAATTGTTTGTATATATAAATATATATACACACACACACATATATGCTACAATTTCTTAACCTATTTATATGTTGTTGGGCATTTGAGTTGTTTCCATATCTTGACTATTATGCAATGACATAAGTCATAGTATCTTTTTAGTTACTTTGGAGGGTAAATGCTAGAAAGTTTGGTCATATACACTGAGTCATATATGAGCTACTTTCTATAGAGGTCGAACTAGATGACATTCTAATAAAGCATAATATTTTCTCCAATAATGGCTTCCTTCTCACCTTAATCCACCAACAATGGATGTTGTTTTTTTTTGTTTGTTTGTTTCGTTCTGCTTTTGTTTGTTTGTTTGTTTTTAGGCCACAGCCGGAGGCACTCAGGGATTACTCTTGGCAATGCACTCAAAAATTGCTCCTGGCAGTCTCGGGGGACCATATGGGATATATACTATTCTCACTAATGTAAGGTGATAGATAGTTCAGTTTTTTTTTTTTTTTTTGAGTTCTACTTTCTTAATCAAAAGTAATGACTGGACCTTTTCCATCTCTATTTTCCCCCCAAACCTTGGTAATTAGAGGAGAAAGTCAAGGAATATAGTAAAGCAAATTATTTAGTGTAATGTATTGTGATATGAACAAGAGGTAAGGCAGCTCCCAGGGCCCATTTTCTTTTTCAAATTTACATAGCTTACAGCAATATTTATTGAGCACCATAGCATTTAAATTATTTCCAAAGCAAGGTTTCATACACAAACTTATTTGGAGAGGGCTGGGAATAAGAAAAGCTATTTTTAAATATACCATTAGGCTACAATAGACTTAATTGTTCTTTTCCATATTTTACTAAGAAGAGTTACATCTCAGCTGAATCCACCAACAACTACACAGCCAATCCTCTTTCTCTATAATCCTTTTACTCTGATTCCACCGATTTTTAAGACTATTTTAAGGAGTTGAACTTTTTTTCTTGCAAAAGCTTTCTTTTTTTTTTTTTTTTTGTGGTTTTTGGGTCACACCCGGCAGTGCTCAGAGATTATTCCTGGCTCCAGGCTCAGAAATTGTTCCTGGCAGGCACGGGGGACCATATGGGACGCCGGGATTCGAACCGATGACCTCCTGCATGAAAGGCAAACGCCTTACCTCCATGCTATCTCTCCGGCCCCGCAAAAGCTTTCTTATTCACTGTGCAGGTTTTCCCAAGCATGGATTTAAAAGACCCCCTGGAGAAGAACAAGACAAACACTAATTAGTGAAACAATTTATTAAGGAAGAACTTTGATCTTTTCTCACCTACCCAGTTTTCTAGTTCTGCTTCATCTAAACAATTATAAAATGTGTTTACACAACTAATTAACACAACAGATTGAGTTTTACTGAGTACATGATAATAAGTGCTCCAAATGGTTTGATGTCATGATAAGGGAGGATGTGTTTGGAATTAACACTTTCTGAAGTCCACATGGAAGTACCTATTGTTTAGTTTCCATTAAATAAAAATGCCTAGTGTTCCCAAATAGCACATTCTATCAGAGTAAGTTTCATTGCTTGAACTATTCAGTACAGAATTTTTATAAGAAAAATATGTAAATATATAAAAATTCTGAGCTATTTTAAGAGAAGGAACAAGCTTGTAAAAATACAATGTTTATGTTCCCGCTGTAAATTCTCACATTAGTAATATCAACTCATTTTAGACAAAGAATTTTGGGGAAAGAATTTGCATTTTTGCCTATTGTTAGAATATAACTAAGAGATGAAGAATTAATAGCTATAAATAGATCATGTAAATTATAAAGTTTAAAATAAGATTATTTATATACAAATATAATATTCATAGTTATGTTTACATATATTTTAAGAATTATATCTGGTTCATTGGTCATTTAGAATATTTTGATGTACATACTAGTTTTGATGCCAATTGGTATCTGAAGCCACCTAATGGTCTGAGATAAATGAAGTAAACAAAATGGTTAACTAGCAACAAGAGCTTAATGACATCATTGTGAGGTACAATCATTTTCACTAATTTTCTTGTTGCTGTACTCTTTTTTCTTCTATTTTTTCTTTTTTAATAAACTTAATCTCACTTATCTAGAAACAAATGCATTATGATCAACAATGTGAAAATCTGATATATGCTCTTAGAGAAAATTAAATTAAAAATATTTGAGGTGCATTTTTGAAATACAAAAATACATTGGAGACAAGAATAATATTTAATATAATCTAGTGAATGTGTGCATCAAAAGGCTTGACTCAGAGTCAAAAATCTAAAAATATTTTCCTCTACCATGAGCAGGTAAAAAGTTTACACATTTTTGTCAAACTTTGATTTCCAAATCTGAAATTCAGCTGATTCTTCTAGAAGCCTATTTTTTAATGCACCATTTGGAAAAACTCAATTTTCTGCACAAAGTAAAAGATAGAGATGTATGATTACAAAAGTCTGACAACTTAAATGTAAATGAATCAGAAACATGTGGATTAAATTTCCTTGAAACACACGAGTTTTAGAAATTAAGAGAAAAGAAGTTTGGCTATATGCATTTTAGTTTTTGTCCAAAGCACTGAGAAAATAATCTAGATTGTAGTTGTACTCTCTTCTCCATAGTTAACTCCAAATTTGCATACAATATTTGAACTCAAAACACAAGATTAATTTTTATTAGAATACAGACATTTTCCTATTTTTTAATTCCACATTATTTTGAATCAGTATAAATGAAAATGATTCTGAAGAAGTTGAATCAGGGGAATGTGAAGAAATTATTCATGAAAGGATAGGTGTATATTTTTAAGAAAAATTCAGCAAGCATATTCTAAAGATAGAAGCATATCTTTTTTTTAAGCATATCATAATTAGAAGAAGCAAGTACATTCAGACATTCAGAAGCACTAAGCAGCGTTGGGATATTTATAAATTAAGCACAAGATTAATAACAACAGGCAAAATAAAACCATTTTTATCTTTGAATGATCATTTTGTTCCAGTCACTGTTATGGGTATTTTATAATCATTAATAACTTTAATGGTAAACTCAGACTCATGAGGAAAAGAGAATTATTATTAGTTTGTTAATTCACCAATAGCTATAGAACTGGTCTACAAGTTCTTCGCATTTTAGAGCCAAGCACTTATTATTTGTTTCCCCTAACAGATTCATTAATGCAAATCCTTCAATACAAAACTCATTTGTTAGTTCAAACCCTTCATTATCAGTTAGTAAATTCTACTGAATTCGGTACTGCTACTAGCAATATAACCTTCCTGAGAAAGGAAGAAACCTCATAAAACCTCACAAACAGTGGTCACCTGCCCCACAACATAAATGTAAAAACACCATGAAATGTGGGATTGTTTTTGGCTTTGAGACACACACAGAATTGCTCAGGGGGTACTCTGAGCTCTGCATTCAGGAATTACTTCTAATGGGTTTTGGAGGAAACATAAAAGATGCCAGGATTGAAACATGTTTGGCCCCAGTGTACATGGCAAATTAGCTCTCTGGCTCCTTGAGAAGTATTTTATAATTATTCAAAGCATGCTCTAATTTCCCCAGTAGGAAGATGCCTTTGGGATATGTAAATTAATTAGGTACTTACATTATGTTAATATAATAAATAAAACTTAGGGCTGGAACTATATATAGCACCACAGTAGGACGTTTGCCTTGCATGCAACTGATCCAGGATTGATGGTGGTTCCAATACCAGCGTCCCATATGGCCCTCCAAGCCAAGAGCGATTGCTGAGTGCATAGCCAAGAGTAACCTCTGAGCATCACTGGGTGTGGCCCAACCATAAAACAAAAGCAACATATATTAAATAAACGTATTTTATGATAATTTAAGAATTATACATTTTTATGTACTTTTGAAAATTAATTTGTTAGGGCCATGAATATGGTTCTCACTGCAAAGTATAAGCTTAGCATATGTACATCTCTAGGTCTGGTTTCTGGCACTGCATTGCATTGACCAGTTCTGCCTGGCCAGGGGCACCAGTTCTGGAGCATCAATCCTGCATGCTCAACACCATTGCTCCCTATTCTAGCACCAATGAGTGTGAACTGTATTTAGGGAGATTTGGGACATTAGTGATGAGAATGTTGCACTGGTGAAGGTGGATGTTCTTTATATTACTGAAATTAAACTACAATCATATTTGTAATCAAGGTGTTTAAATAAAGATATTAAATAAACTTCATTATATGTTTGATAGATGCAAAAATAATTTTCAGCATTTTAGTGTTGAATATTATCAGTGCAAAACTTATTTGTAACAATTAGGAAGTTGACTTCTTGAGAATTTCTACATTTTATTTGACTGTGCAGTAAAATCTGAATATCAAATTTAGCTTATTCTTTTCAAAAATATATATATTATAAGAATTTTTAAAAAATTAAACAAATAGCATGAGTGTTGCATGATATTAATATTTGATTGGAGTTATATATATATTGAAATTCAGATATTTAGATTGTTCATGTCAACAACTGTCAAATATATCTATGAATTTAATTCACCTACTTTCATCTAAGCTTGACCTAGTTCAATTTAATTACTATTATCAAGTTTTAGATTAAATTATTGGTAATTTCAACTTTAAACATTGTTCTAATATCAATGTGGCTAAATTATCAGTAAAAAGGTTACCTTTAGAGGGAAACTTGATAGTATTTAAGAAAGAATTCCATCATTTTAGAAAAGAAATTATTTATCTTAAAAAATACAATGGGTAAGGCAATTGCCTTGCACGTGTCCAAACGATGGTTTGACATCAGCATTCCAAATGGTTCCCTGAGTATCAACAGGACTAATTCCTGAGCACAGAGTTAGGAGTAATCCATGAGCAATTCCTGGTGTAGGACCAAAACAACAACCACACACACACACACACACACACACACACACAAATTAAAACATAGTATTATAGGGGCTGAAAGATAGTATCAGAGACAGTTATGTGCCTTTTCTGAAGCAACCCCAGTTCAAATTGTAGCACTATTAATAATGATATCTGAGCAGAGAATCAAAAGTAAGATTTGAGTACCACCAGGTGTGTCCAACTCCCCTGTCCTCACCCCCACATCCAATAGAATTATTGATGAGAATATTCTGAAATAAATGATATATTTATCATATTTCTAATCTGTATAGTAACTTTTCCCCTCTGAAATATTTGAATAATAAAGAAAAATTAGTCTATAGAATTTAATTTTTCCTAAAATCCTCTCCTGATAAAACACAATCATTTAAATTCTTTGTATTAACATTTGCTTTTAACATCGCTATTATGAGACATCATCACTGAGCACTAAAATAGCATATTTTCCTTCACAGAAAGTAAATCAAATTTGACTTAACTTTTGACATTATTTATGATATTAGAAAAGATTTCTCAGTATAAAAGAATCATCACTTTTCCAAAATTTTATCATATTCTCACTACAGTACAAAATTTGAATGCAATTCAACCACCTGATCATATCTATTAACTTACTAATAGTTTTGAATATTTCATTTTCCATTTTTCTTATGTGAGTCCACTTCAAAGATCTAAGATATTCAAATGACCGAAAATATTTGCTGAGGTTAAACTAGATGTACAATAAATAGAAATTATATATATTTATAAGTTAAATTTAATTGGCACTATTTCCACTCTATATATTGAATACATTATACTACATACTTCTACTTTAGACACCTGTGTGTGAGAAATGAATAAAGCCAAAAAGTCAATACTAACAAAGTATTTTTATATTTTATATTCCCAAAATACTAAATTAGATTTTTTTCAGCCACATTTTCTTTTAACTTAACAAAGAGGCATAAAAGAAAATGAAATAACTTGGAAACGCTTTGGAACATTACTTTACATACATAAGCATGACATGAGTGAAATGTTTAACTTAAAAAAGAGCACTAGACAATAAACTTTAAGATATTAAATTAAAAATGAGTTTTCTTGGAAGGACTACAACAACTAAAGTAATTCATGAAGAGCCCATTCTTTATCTTCCTGGCAATGTGAAAGACAAACTCCTTCAGATTTGCCACCTGTAGGGTACAACACAACCAGTCCCCATTTTTCACCCTCAGACTTCAAGGTTCCTTCTTGCCATAATGAATAAGCTGATTGATGGAGTCACCTTCCACACTGCTGACATGCTTATCTTTCTCATCTTAGCAGTAATAGACATGACCTGCTCCCTACCAGCTGGGTCCAATGTGAAGGACCTGTCCATCACTGTTTCCCCACTCCATCTGTTCTCCCCTCCTCCTCCAAATTTCAGTCCATATGCCTACTGGCAGCAACCAATATGTCTGTCTGTCAGTAGCTGTGTAATGAGACCAATTTATAAGGTCACAGAATCCCAACTCTTCAGGAAGGAAAAAAAAATTCCTATGCCAGTTACCAAGAGAATCACCTTCGACTCTAGTTTTATGACTGTGGGAGCAATGTATGGACCACTAAAAAGTGACTTAAAATTAATTTCAGATGCTCTCTTTTCCAAATTTTCTAATTTTTTAAAAAATATTCTCTCTTCCCATATTTGCTTTATTTTCCAATACTATTAGCTAAAAGTTGCAAAGCAAAATAGGAAGCTAGAAACAAATTACCTTATTCTGTCTAGTTCCAGTAATGTTTTTGATTATCAGTATTCCCTACCCTAGCTTGAATAGGAAATTTATGCACAATTTTGTATGGCATAGTAGTAGTTTCTCCAAGAACGTTCTGTGCTTTCAATTGAAGAGTGGAATTGAATTGTGTCAGTTTTACCCAGAGGCTGTGCACCTCATTAGATTTTATTGACTTCAAATAACAGCAATCAAAATATTTGAAAGAACAAAGCAACCAGTGAATCTACTTTCATGACTTAAGTTGTGATCATTAGTATATTACGTTTCTTTTTCACAAGGCATGGCAGATTTTTTTTTCATCTAATTCCCTAAATACTAGACGTAAAACTGGTTAATTATGATATGTTGGTATTATGCTATCTTAAGGGAACAAATGAGAATAGAGCTGACTTGAATCAAAAGTCTACTAAGGCAATTAAATTTTGAAACTTATTAACATTTGACTTTTTGACACAAACTCATGTGGACTATGCAAAACCTTTGCAGTTTTCAACTGCTTAGCAGTTAATTCTCATCTTTCTCAGTGGAAAAATGTTTACCATTCTGGTACAGTTTTAGGTCACTGTAAATATTAGTTAAGGAATACTTAAGAGATGTGATTATTATTTTGATTCACAGCCACCTAGACTGTGGTGCACTCTAAGTCATAGATATCTATGTCCATTATGATAATACAGTGATTAGAGTCCTTGCATTGCACAATTTATCCAAGAGTCCCAGTGTCCAAAACAAATAATCAATCTATGTGTATTCATATTTTTGTATCTAATTTAGAAGCTGGATAATGGCATTGCCAATCTAATATCGAATAATTGAAACAATCAGCTATAGGTTGTCTGAAGTTACAGTTGTAAATGATATGTTATTGACAAAATATAGGTTAGTTGATTTCACCATATAGTAGTAGGGAGAAAAGCATCAACCTATCTTCCTCAGTCATGTTTTGTTTTGTTTTGTTTTTTTCTTTTTTGGTTTTTGGGCCACACCTGGTGACGCTCAGGAGTTACTCCTGGCTATGAGCTCGTAAATTGCTCCTGGCTTGGAGGACCATATGGGATGCCTGGGGATTGAACTGTGGTCCATTGTAGGCAAGGCAAACACCCTACTGCTCCAACTCCTTAGCCATGGTATTTATTGTTTCTGACTGAAAGAAAGATAGGGAGGTGTAAGGGAAAGCCCAGTATCATGAAAAAAATAGCATGAAAATAGCATGGAAAGTTAGTCTGGTACTCTAAGGTAGAATTTTAATTAGGGAAACTAGCAGATATTGCATCAGGAAAGCTCACTAAGCAATTGATGTTTATTATAAAGTAAAAAAATTTTATAAGCCTCTACTTTTTATAGATATATAAAATATGAATAATAAACAATAATACAATATATACTAAAATAATGGTGGGATTAGAGAATGGAGATTAGATTATAGTGAAGTAATAGTGTCTTGGCAAGAAAAGCTAAAGACCTAAGTACTGTGGATGGAGAAATGGTCCTATTTAAAGTTACTAGAGCTAGGTTTATTAGGATGTGTTGACTGACTGGTGTTTGGAAAACAGAAGTCAAGGAGGAAACAGAAGTTAATGACTTAACTAACTGGGTTTCTTTCCTATTACAAATAGAAATTGGTTTGAGGGCAGCATGTTAAATTATTTTGGTATCTATTGATTTTAATTGCCTATAGAACATGCATAAAGAGAAGCGCTCTGTGGTTGAAAGAGGAGTCCAAGTTAAGATTGGGGTTTGAAAATCTTATCTTAGAAAGAACTTAAAGCCATAAATGTGCATTAAATTGTCCAGAGTGTCTTATCTATTTACTATATAATAACACAAGACTCTAAACATACTTTTCTAAATGACTCAAGAATCTTTTATTTCTAATTATATTTAATATATTGGCTCCTAATTTCCTAACAGGAGTTTTCCAGATTTGGAGGTAATTAAGGCAAATATATTAAAGATCATTTTCCTAATATGAAATAAAAAGTGATCTGTATCTATCATTTTCGGGAGCCTCATTTCTGAAGTTGCTTAATATGTTGACCTAGAAAATGTAGCTAGAGGACTAGCCACAAGAAATGATTTGCACTAAATGATATATAATAGACTATCTTCAAACATAAAATTCTCCAAAATTTACAGTTCCCTGTATTGATTCCCAATGCTCAAGGACAGTTTAGTAGTATACTGTATTTACCATAACAACTTTATGCTCCAGACAAGTGAAGTACAATGCACTAAATATCTGAAATTCCAAATAATTTACTGCCCCCTCTTTCTATAGTCTCCTCTCATTTGTACTTCCTGTATTTAATGGTAAAGTAAATAATTTTTAATAGGTAAATTTTCCACAAAACTCCAGCTTGAAACATAAAGAATTTTTAAGGCTTCAGTTTACACCCAGAGGAAAAAACATAGGTGTTCTACTTGACAGTTGCTTTAAGAAATAAAAACCTGGGACTAAATTTTATGTCGATTTCATAACATTTGAATTTTTTAACTAGTCTAAATTACCCAATTTTTGAAAAACATTTTTATCTGAATTTTTTAATAAGAATGTTTGAAGCCTAATTAACTAAACTAATTCTCATCAATTTTGAATAGAAATATTGCAAACATTTTTGCACAGTGATAGAGGTCTGAGTTCAGATTTTTCCCTTCCCTCCTTTCCCCTTCCCTTTCTTCGTCTTCTACTCTCCCTTTCCCTCCCCTCCTTTTTCTTCCCTCCATTTCTCTCCCTTCCCATCCATTTTTTCTACTTTCCCTTGCCCTCACTTCCCTGCTTCCTTTTCCCTCCATTCCAGCTTCCCTTGCTTCTCTTGCTGTACTGTACCTTATTTTTATTCCCTTTACTTCCTTTCCTTCCCTTCTCCTTTCCCTCATCAGTCATTTCCTTCTTTTCCTCTTCTCTTCCCTTCCACTCCTCACCTTCCTCTTCTCTGTCTTTCCAGGCCTTCCCTTCTCCTCCCCTCCTCCCTTCCTTTTCCCTCTCTTTTCCCCATTTCCCTCTTCTCACTTATCTCTCCTCTTCTTTCCTTTCCTTTCCTGCCTCTTCTCTTACCTTATATTTTCTCCCCTCTCTTCCCTTTCCTCTCTTCTCCTTTCTCTTCTTTCTTCATTGTCAAGTACAAGTAAGACAGCTGCTCCACCACCAGCTCCATTCCCAGCCTTTCTTTTATTTTCTTATTGATATATTTATAAAAAAAAAAAACTGGTTTTTGTTTTGTTTTGTTTTGTTTTGGAGCCACACTCGGAAGTGCTCAGGGGTTGCTCCTGGATTTTCACTCAGAAATCACTCCTGGCAGGGACCCTGGCAGGGACCATATAGGATGCCAGAGAACAAACCCAGATCCTTCCCAGGTTGACAGCATGCAAGACAAATGCCCCACTGCTGTTCTATCATTCCAGCCCCAAACCAGATTTTTTTATATAAAAATGTTTCATATGTATAAAACCCAACATACAATCCTTTCTTTTCTTTCCTGTAGCAGTGCTCAGGGCTTAATGGTGGCTCTATTCTCACTTCACGTCACTCTTAGTGGTGGTTATAGTCTAAGTGCAAAGTTCAGAGCTTCTATAATGCAAGCAAGCGTCTTAAAAAGATGTTATACTCTCTCTCTCCATCTCTATTTTTCTTTTCTCTTTTTTTGTTGTATGAGAAATATTTTGCCAATTATAAGGCAAATAAGATCGTCATCATGAATATACTCTTCCATGTTTTCTTCTTGAAGTTTTATAGTCTATAATATGTTCCTAGTTAGCTTTCATGAAAAATGAGAGAAGCTTGGTATCTTTTTAAAAATAAATATTTTGTTATTATAGTAACATTTATTGAAACAACTATTATTTCCACATGGAATTATCTTGGTGCTTTTACAGAAATCAATATGTGTGTAACTTTATTTTTAGAATTTTAATGCTGTTTTATTGATCTATTTGTCTATTCTTATGCCAATACCACACTATCTTAATTAGTTAGCTCTATAGTTAGACTTGAAATCAGATGGCATAAATCTTTCAACTTTATTCTCTTACTAGTTTTTTTGTTTATATAAGTCCTTCAAATTTTAATCTGAGTTATGGCATCCTCACATCAATTTCTAACAAAAAGCCTGCTAAAATTTTAGCGTGAAGTGAATTGAAAACTGAGTGCCCTATCTTATTTTATTATTATGGTACATATTTTCAATTATTTTAGCTTTCTTTAAATTAACCTAGCAATATTTTATGACTTTTAAAATAATAAAAAAAAATGGAAAAGCTTATAGCAATATAATTGTCAATTTTGAAAAAATATTTGAAAGTTTGGTATAAACCTTAAAAATTCAAAAAGAAAATTTAAAAGCACACATAACACTATAAGCCACTAATTTATAACCATAAAATCTCTTCCAGAAG
This sequence comes from Suncus etruscus, assembly GCF_024139225.1. NCBI lineage: Eukaryota > Metazoa > Chordata > Mammalia > Eulipotyphla > Soricidae > Suncus > Suncus etruscus. The sequence continues at coordinate 97,491,195 of NC_064851.1, read as the reverse complement.
ATAGCCTTCAGATATCATTGAAGGTCTGTGCTAGATGCATTAGTATCCTAACATTCGAGAATTGGAGAGATAGTACAGCTCGTAGGGCATTTGCCTTGCATGCAGCCGACCCAGGATAGACAGAGGTTTGAATCCTGGCATCCCAGATGGTTCCCAAGCCTGCCAGGAGCGATTTCTGAGCACATAGCCAGTAACCCCTGAGCACTGCCGGGTGTGTTCCAGAAACAAAAACAAACAAACAAACAAAAAAGATCCTAGTAAGTACCCTAACATTCCAATGGAATTTAAGAATGTACATATATTTTTAATTTGGAGCTTCTCAAAATTTTTGGACCTCTCAGGAAAATGGGAGGACCCATTCAGAGAATTCTTGGATAAAATGGCTGGTCATGCAATGTGAGAATCCAAAAATATGTGCTGTTGAGGTCCAGTACTTCTGGGGATTACCTGAATGATCAAACTGGTGTTGTCACATACAACACATCACCTTAAATCCTATGCTATATTTAGACTCCTCCCAATAATTTTGTTTGTTCTTTGTTTGGGGGTCACCTCCAACTGTGCTCAAGACTTATTTCTGGCTCTGTTCTCAGGAGAGATCATGGGATAATCTTGGATGCAGGTGGGGGATTTGAGGGATTGAAATTTAGTTAGCCTTGTTTACATCAAGCCCTTACCAACTCTAGTATCATACTGTTCTTCCAAAATAATTTCAAGTTATTTTTCGCTAGTGTCAGTTTTGCTGTATGCTGTTTTAAAAATATTCATATTTTCTAATTTGTGTTCATTAGCATAGAGTTGATCAAAATATTCTAAAGCTTTTAATATTTCTAGGACTTGTTTTTAGATGTAGATTTTCATTTCAACTATTAGAATCTCTGTTCTCTTTCCTTTTTTAGATCAGCTAAAATTTCTATTTTTAAAAACATTTTGTGGAAAGAGTAACAATTCAGTGGAGATTGTTCAATAAGCTAAACTCATGCTTTGCTATCAGAAGACTTAGGTTTAATCTATGGTACCTCATAGTCCTTAATCATAGTCCACAATCAGAAATAGTTCCTGAGCACAGCTGTGTACATCTCCAACACCCAACCCCAAGTAATATTTTTCTATTATTATTCTGGCTTTCTAAAGTGAAAGATTAGCTTTAATTTGACATTGGATTTTATCTAAAATAATTTTTTTCTTTCAAAAAGTATACAGAGATCCTGGAGGACTCTGTGATAGATTATCAATAAGGACAGGTAGTTTGATGCTAAGGATTGAGAATGTGTTATTGGTTAGGTCCTGAGGTGCAAGAACTACTACTGTAGTGGTCTCCAGGACATCTAGAGTCATATCTAGGGTGTTTGGGGACCTCTAGAGTCTTGCCCTTTTGATGGAAGCCTCATGTCCCAAGTCCAGAACATTGGAGAGACAAGAGTCTGGAAGCACATGCCAATGCAGGAAAATAATTTACACATACTGAAGGAGGTGAAACAGGTTCACGAATCCCAATATGCAAGCCTTCTGCTTCTGCTGCTCTGGAGAAGCAGATACCTCAGTGGAGGAAAGCAGGAAATGCAAGAAAGTGTTTTCCTGAGATCTGAATTTTTATTAGGAAGAACCAAACTACATCATGGGATGGTAATAGAGAAGAATTTAGTTAATCTAGCACACCCTCATCAATGCTCAGAGTTCCATGTGGTGATGAAAATAGAACTGCTGTCAGGTACATGCAATATATGTACTCTCATCACTACTCTACTATTTCTTCTGCCTCCCTATTATACATTTTTAATATTTCAAGAATTCATACAAATTAATTTTAAAGTAAAATCTTAACATTCTTCTAAGAATTTTTTAGTTGCATGATTATATGTATGACTTCCATAGAATTTAAAATAGTATTTTATTTTTCTTGATTTTAAGACTCATAATTATAATATGTCTTTTAATTTCCAAATATTTGACATTTATATTTTAGTTTTTGGTTTGAGGGGTACTCCTGGCTTTATGTTCAGGGAAAACTCCTAAAAGTGCTCAGAAGGTCATATGTGGTGTCAAGAATTGAACATGCTTTAGCTGCATGCAAGGTAAACACTTCAATAACTATTATTTCTTTAGTTGAAATTTATTATTAGATTATATTTTTTATATTATTAGATTTAGTTTAATTATAATTTTTGAGAACACTCATTATAGGTTATCACTTTTTAAAAATTAGCTATATAGGGGTCAGAGCAATAGCATAGTGGTAGGACTTTTGCTTTACATATGGCTTATCTAGGATGGACCTTGGTTCAATCCCCCTGCATCCCATGTGGTCTTCCAAGCAATTTCTGAGCACATAGCCAGGAGTATCCCCTGAGCATCACAGGGTGTGGTCCAAAAAGCAAAAAAAAATATTAGCTATTAATTTATTACTATATTATTTATTAGCAATATAATATATTACTCAGAATATAATCTGTTTTAATGAGTATATATTTTCGGGGAGATTTCTGAGCAGTCTCAGAGATCCAAGAGTCACTTCATCAGATAGTCTATTAATTTAGCTATAAAAGATTCAATACTAACATCAGTGATGAAGCATAACTCACACTCTTCAATGCTAGGGGTCACCATGGTCACACCCATTGTTGTTTTGGGGCCTATGCAGTGCCTAATAGTAGAGTTACACTCAGTGATATTTGGGAGTAAGATTACAGGGATCAACTGTGGTCACACATGTCTGTGCTTTCATTTTTCTTTTTCTTTTCTTTTTCTTTTTCTTTCTTTCTTTCTTTCTTTTTTTTTTTTTTTTTGATGTTCTGGGCTACACTCAGTGACACTCAGGGGTTACTCCTGGCTATGCACTCAGAAATCACACCTGTCTTGGGGAACTATGTCTCCAGGGGCTGACTAAGGAATGGCCACATTTTGAACTGCTGGCCCTTGTGTGAACTTTCTTTTCAGCCACTTATATACTTGAAATTATTGCATATGGGATCCTGAGAGACAGCACAGTGGTAAGGTATGCAGCCAATCCACGACAGATGGTTCAAATCCGGTATATGGTCCCATATGCCTGCCAGGATGATTTCTGAGTGCTGAGCCAGGAGTAACCCCTGAGCACTGCTGGGTGTGACACAAAAATCAAAAAAAAAAAAAGAAAAAAGAAGAATGAAATTATTGCATATGCTGCATTATAATAGTCCATATCTAGTTTTATTTTGTTTGTTAGTTTATTTAGTTTATTTGATAATTACTTTACTTGATAGTATTCAAATCTAAATTTATAATATTATTTATATGATTTAATTGTTGATCAAGGAAAATTTTATGGTTATATCCTCCTTTAAGTCTTTTTTCTTTATATTTAATTAAACTCTATTTTATTATTTCAAACTATTTCTCTTTCCTAGACAATTAATAACATCAATTTTATATTATCATTTTTATTAAAAATAGCCTCTTACTTGTTAAACACTTCACTTGTAACTGCTTTACTTGATTTAAATCTAGTCTATAACTTACTTACTTTTAGTGTTTTATGATTTATCATTTCCAACCATTTATTTGCATCTTGTTTGTGTTGGCTCCCATTATTTAACCTGTTTGACAACTTAATGCATGATAATTGAATCCTTAGTCCATTTATTTGTGTGTTTAAAACATTGCGATTTGCTTTGTATTTATACCCTTTAATATTTGTGTTTTTCCCCTTCTGTATCTTACTTTCCCTTTATAAAATATTTTCAAATATCATTACTTTATTTTTCTTCTATTGCTTTTTAATGATATTGAATGTTATAAACTCTTTATCATGGCTGCTTGCATTATTCTGGCTTTTCTCAACAAAAAGTTAAATGGTTCTCACTTAATTAAGAGACTTTGATCTCTTGTACATTCTTCCCAACACTTTTCCTCTACTAATTACACATGTACGCCTGTGTATGTTGTAAATACCATTTACACTACTATTTCACATTAAATAAACAACTGGCTTGTTAAATATTTTAAAAAATTATTTTTTATAATGATATAGTTTCATTATATTTAACAGTTTAACTTACTTGTTGCTCACTTTATTTTATTTTATTTTAGAATTACCAACATAACTTGCACCTTGAGACTCAAAAATATTTCAATTTTTTACCTGAAAGCACTTACTTTCATATTTGAAGAATATTCCATTGAATAGATAACTGATATTTTGCCATTTTATTTTATTTTTTAAAGGAAGAAATTGGTTCAGGAATTCTGACACGTAAGCATTCAGTTTATAAGAAAGAGGAAGTTCAGTGGGAAGTCCAGCAACACAGAGAGCATTTTCCTGAAACCCACAGTATTTATTAAGAAGGAACAGATCGCACCCCGAGGTGGGATCAGGTGTCCAAAACCCAACCCAAGTTACTACATTCAAAGATGTTTCACGCAATGAGTAACAAGTAACTGAGTGAGAATGGCTTCCAGTTAATCTCACTGAAATACTATGAGATACAGATGTTGATAGTAGAGTTTCATTATACAATGCTCCCACACCCCTCCCTTTACCTGTGTACAAGCTTCCGGCCACCAAAAGCTCAGTTTACCTGTGTACAAGCTTCCGGCCACCAAAAGCTCAGTTTCTCTCTGCTTCCTCATCCTGCTGCATGGCTGGTTTCTTTCTTTCTCTTTTCTCTCTATAATATCTCTCTATATATGAACATATAGAGAAAGAGATTATCTATCTATCTATCTATCTATCTATCTATCTATCTATCTATCTATCTATCTGTCTGTCTGTCTGTCTGTCTGTCTGTCTGTCTGTCTGTCTTTCTGTCTGTCTGTCTGTCTATAGAGAGAGGGATAGATAGATATAGGTATATAGATGTGAGGTAAATAGAAACTTGAAATAGTTCCCTTCTGTATCTGTGTTCTTACTGCCTTTCTTCCAGCTTTTTCTCCTCTCCCTTTGGGGTTTTGGCTTGGAGCTGATTAAAGTGTGAGACAGAAAAAGGAGCAAGGACTCATGGAGAGCAGCAGAGAAGAAGTTGCTTGGAAAAGACTTAGTAAAGAAGCCATGTGAGGAAACGCACATGGTGGCTAGGGCCATGAAATAAAACTGGCTGACTTCTGAAACTTTAACTGACTGCCTGTGAATTTCTACAGTTATCCTGAGCCTTCAGACCTTCTGGCAGAAGGGGTAAAGGCGCTGTGCCAAGAAAGGCCTCATACCAACCTAGGAATATATAATTTATATTTATAAAGCATATATATGTTTATATATATTTACATATATATGTTTATATTATTTATACAACATTTATATGTATATAATTCTATATGTAATTCTCCATTTTTTCTTTAGACACTTTGGTTTACAATGCTACCACTGAATGGTATTATGTATCTCATTTTATCATCTTTCAATACTGGGTAATCATCTAATCTTGGACAATTGGGTCATTTCAAGACTTGGGATATAGAGGATAGTGCTGCAAGGAAGATAGAAGTTCAAATGTCTTTTACTCATTTTATTTTTGACCCTTGGTGTATATTTCAAATAGTGAAGATGCTGGATCAAATGGAGCTCCATTTTTAGATTTTATTGGAATGTTCATATTATTTTCTAAAAGGGCTGGATCAGTAGACATTCTCACCAACAGTAAGTCTCTTTTTTTCTGCATCCATGTCAGCACTGGTTGTTCTTGTTCTTTTTTTTTTTTTTTTAATAATATCTATATTTAAGGAACATGATTACAAACACTTGTAGGTATATAGAAGAACACATAGACAATACACTCCATAACAATGATTGAAAGGTATCTTCAATGAGAAAATATCACTGTCCAAACAATTTGAAGCAGAGGTAAACAAATGGGACTATATTAAATTGAGTAGATTCTGCACCTCAAAGGAAATAGTGACTAGGATTAAAAAGGCCACCCAAAGAATGGAAGAAACTATTCACCTTATATTTATCAGATAAGGGGCTAATATCTACGATATACAAGGTATAAACAGAATTTTTTGGGGGGCCACACCCATTTGACGCTCAGGGGTTACTCATGGCTGTGAGCTCAGAAATCGCTCCTGGCTTGGGGGGACCATATTGGACGCCAGGGGATCGAACAGCTGTCAGTCCTACGCTAGCGCTTGCAAGGCAGCCACCTTACCTCTAGCGCCCCCTGTCCGGCCCCGTATAAATATAATTTAACAAGAAAAAACATAATCCCATCAAAATGTGGGGAGAAAAAATGAACAGACACTTCTTCAAAGAAGAAATGTCCAAATGTCCCAAAGGCATATGACAAAAAAATTGTTCCACAATACTAATCATCAGGGAGACGCAAATCAAAACAACAATGAGGTACCACCTCACACCACAGAGTCCAGCACACATTACACACACAAAAATAAAACAGGAACAATCAGTGCTGGTGAAGATGATGTGGAGAGAAGGGAGTCTCATTCACTGCTGGTGGGAATGCCATCTAGTCCAGCCTTTATGGGAAACAATATGGAGATTCCTAAGGAAAAACAATGGAAACTGAGCTCCCTTATGATCCAGCTATACAACTTCTAGGGATATACCATAGGAACACAGAAACACAATGCAAAAATGCCTTCTGCATACCTATATTTATTCACGCACTATTTAATAGTCAGATTCAGGAAACAAACCAGATGCTCCACAACAGATGACTAAAGAAACTGTTGTACATATACACAATGGAATACTATGAAGTCATGAAAATTTTCTATACATGGATGGACATGAAAGCTATTTTGCGGAGTGAAATGAATCAGAGAGGGGAATATGGGATGCATGCTGGGAACGGGTAGAGGGTGAACAATATTGATGGTGGGAATGCCCTTGATTCACTATCACAATGTACCTAAAATATTACTGTGAAAGATTTGTAATCCACTTTGATCAAAATAAAAAAAAACTGAACATAAGAAAAAAACCTAATAGTTTCAGTCATCTGTGGGATTTTTAAGAAAAACAAAAGACATTAGCTTAATAATATCCAGAGACAATAGAGATGAGGGCTGGAAGGACTGGTCCATGATATGAAGCTTACCATAAAGAGTGGTGAGAGCACTTAAGAGAAATAACTATACTAACAATTATCACGACAATGATAGTGAATAAGAGAAATAGGATGTCTGTCTCAAGATAGACAGGGCTTGGGGGAGGAGGTAGTTGGGGCCATTGGTGGTGAGAAGTTTGCACAGGTGAAAGGAGGTGTTCTGTTTTATAAGTGAAACCCAACAACAAACATGTTTGTAATCATGGTGATTAAATAAATATATTATAAAATTTTAATTTGTTATTTGACCACAAATTATTTCATTTATTTGTGCTTTTATTGTTTGTTACTGTTATTGTTGCTGTTGTTGTTAAAGGGCTGTCACTTTTATTGTTGTATTTTCTGTTTTTGAGATTTTATGCCTAACTAGGGTTGTGCTTATAAACTACTACTGTGCTAATTATTTTGCCTGAAATTTACTGAGAAATTTTTATTTGTGTGATTTATGTGTTAAAAATTAAAAGATTTTTAGCCAATAATACTTCATTTTATTCTAGCTCATTCTATTTTCTTTTCTGGCATCTCTCTTTAATATTTGAGAGATCATTTTGTTGCTTTGGATTGGAAAATTTTTATTGATCTGTTTCAGTTCAGTCATTTTATCTTTTGTTAAATTCAATATTCTAGTAATTCCATTCAGTAATCATATAATTTGTTATTCCATATTTTTAGTTTAGTATTCCACTTTGATTATTTGTTACCTATTTACTATTAAATCCATCCTTTGTACCATAGACTCAAAATTTTTCATATTTTTTAAATTTTCTTTAATTAATTCAACATTTAGTTTATTTTTCTTTTTATTTCTGATTGCAATATATTTTTAGCTTTTTGAACATAATATAATAAATCATTTGTTGTTTGATTATTGTGTCTAAAGGAGCAGTCATTAATGTCTTTTTTAAAATATAATACACTTATATGCATATTAGAATTTTTTAGTACATTATAACTTACTAAACATTATTGCATATCATCTTTTTCCTAATAAGGGGTGCTTTATTTTTTGAAATACTAGTTGAGGGGTGGCGAACAAGTTCGACACAAAAAGCCAAAATTTTAAACTGTGAAAGTCAAAGAGCCACACCACGCCGTGACCTGCCAAAACAAACACTCACACAAAAGCATATAATTTTAACCAAAATATATTAAACACATATTGCATTTTGCCATTTTGAGTGAGGGTCAAAATCCTGTTTGCCACCCCTGACTAGTTAAAAGTCCTAGTAGTTTGAATCAAATTTAAGTAATTTGGGGCAGGATTATAGTTTTACAGTATTATAAAATTATGAGAAAAATGTAAGCATTTAAATTTTCACTAGATTCAATTTCAATAGATATTTCTAATGGATTAGTATATTTATCATATTATTTGAATAAATATTACAATTTTTAGAATCTTCTCATATTTCTATCAACTTTTGTAATCTATGTTCATTTACTTTTCTTGTTTTAACTCATTTTTTTTATTCAAGAATATTTATTTATTTATTTTGGTTTTGGGGCCATACCTAGTGACGCTCAGGGGACCTAAGCGCTCAGAAATTGCTCCTGACTTGGGGGACCATATGGGACGCCTTGGATCAAACCTAGGTCTGTCCTGGCTCACCCACGTGCAAGGCAAGCACCCTATGCTGTGCTACCGCTCTGGCCCTAAAGATGTTTATTTTAAAAGAAGTTTGATATATTGCTTTTTGTTTCTTTGTTTTGGTAGCCAAGATGACACCTCAAATCGTTCTATATCCTAGAAGGAGAACTCCATAAAACGTTATTAAGAAAGATGGGAGATTTGAAGAAGTATGTCAATAGCTTAACTGCATCATTCTATGCTTTTTCTACCCTGCTGAGTTTTCAGGCATTTTAATTTTGACTAGCTTTAGACAATGGAGAGACGTTGAAATAATTATCCCCCTGACTGAACGGCAAAAGGCTAGATGAGATTCTTTAATGCTATTGGTACTCTTTAAACCTGAGTTTCTGTCACTCATTTCACACAGTGGTAATGACATTCTGATTTTGCCAACTCCAGGGTACCATATTCTGGTGCATTCCTATATTATGCCTATTCTATTATAAATAGCCCTATCAATTAACTCTTTTTTAACAATATTCAGTTTTAAAGTGCAATTTGTGATTTGTGCTTTGGTAAGTCTCTGACACTAGAAGTTTCGTGTTTTAGAATTGGATATACTAAGATGTATGGTGATAGAAAACACTGGCTCTTTCGAGTAAAACTTAAAATTTGGTGATGTATTTTTAAATCAGAGTTGTTTCAATGTTTTAAAGTATATTAGGTAATATCAGAATAGTTCAACTACGGTCTGTTGTCATAACATATGCCCGCCCAGTAATGATGATGCAAGACTTAATGCTATGCAAGATACTTAATGATGATGCAAGACCCACTTCAGGAAGCTCTCAGGAATTACCCAATTCACACACAAAAATGACTTTTCTTATAGAATCAATACTATATGAAAAAAGTTCATGATACTTTTGGAGTAATGATCTCAGATCAAACATAATAATATTCCTTTCAGCATCATTGCTTGATGATTAAAACTATGAGGTATAACTGGATTTATGCACATTTACTAACAAATTAGACTCACTCTAAGAGATATAGCAGATGGGTGAATTCCCAACTATCATACTTTAAGTCAACCTTGAAAATAAGTACAAATAGTTCACCCACACACATCCTTTTTTTTTTTTTGATTGGTGCCTCTCTCCCAGGAGGTGCACAGGTGGGAAAATGAGTGGGATCTGAACTCTTTTCTATTCACCCAACATAAATTATTACTTTCACTGGAGTATGGTTATTTGCAAGGTTGCCATAAATCTTACAGATGAAGGCAATAGAGAGAAAACTCTCTTACTCGCCAAAGGAATGAGGGAAAGGAGCCTCTGAAAATCATCTCTAACTTCCCAGATAACTTCCCAGATTAATAAGCAAAAGAGCTTCATAGCTTTAGCTCCCAAAATAGCGGGAACAGAAGGCAAAAAAAAAAAAAAAATCAAGCATGCTGATTGCATTGTTACAACTTAAATTGTACTCAGATGCAAACTCTGGCATGCCAAAAACAGTGAAGGCTGAGCCTGAAAGATCAGAAAAGTGACATCTGGTATTGTATGCCCCAACAGACATGACTAATACCATCGGTATTGTATAGATGCTGCTTTCACTAATTTAATATTCAAATGTGAGGGTTAGGCCTATAGTGGTCTGTAATAATAGAAAGCATGGGATTCTCAGAAATTACCTTCTTACCCTCAAAAGTGCTGTTTAAGCTGATTTGTTGTCTATCTAGCAGGTTGACCAGTACATGTTCTCTTATTTCCACGTGTTTGCAAAGCTTCTTTTGTTCCATGACTCTCACACATGGTTGAGCTATGAGGTATCCTGAGAACTCATCCATAACTTGTAATAAATAAATAACCTCTTTATAGTGTGCCTTTTGGATATTTGCTTCATGCCAGAACATTTTAGTTTTACACATACACACGCATGCAAATGTATTTCTCTGCTGAAAATAAAAATCTGATGTCCCCCCATAACTTTAACTGCTAACATTCAAAAATACCATATTGATTTGAAGGATGAGGGTGTTCTTACTCAATTTACACACTTACCCTCTACCCCATTTTGTTGTCAAATATAATAGTTTGATGGATAGTTTAAGAAGTATATACTGAATGCCTGCTAAACATAAAGCTTTCTGAGAAACTCAGTGGCAGTTTTCTTTTTTTACCAAGTTTTATTTAAAGCATAAAATAATTGTAAAATGTTAGTTAATCACTCTTTGAGTATTCAAAAGACAAATCAGAATTTTTGAGTCACTCAAGATATTCTTGGCAAACTTCAAATACCCTATGCCAATAATGCATTACTTATTCTTGAAAGCATAATAGTGATAGTTACTCTTTTATATATAATTTATTTATTAAGCACAAATGGTTACAAACATGTTCATAATTAGTTTGGAGCCATAAAATGCACACTTTCTTTGACCAGTGCAATTTTTCTACCACCATTGCCCCTCATTTCCTTCCTTCCCCATGCCCTACTGTCTCCAAGACAAGAATTGTATTTCTCTCTTTATCATTATCATAGTAGTTTGTGTAGTTATGCTGCTAACTGCACTTACCACTCTTTATGATAAGCTTCATATCATGGGCTGGTCTTTTTAGCCTTCATCTCTATTGTCTCTGGTATTATTATTATTAAACTGTCTTTTATTTTTCTTAAATCCCACATATGAGTGAGACCATTCTGTGTTCATTTCCCTCAACATAATAATCTCCATATCCATCCATGTATAGTCAAATTTTGTGACTTATTTTTTTTCTAATAGTTGC